>NC_057813.1:7439647-7693935 GCF_018294505.1 Triticum aestivum
GCTTTATTTTTTAATTCTTTTTGCTTTTAGTTTTAGAAAAATTATAAAATTTCTGTTAGTGCCATTAGTTTTCAAATTTGAATACACATTTTTTGTTTTCTTTTTGCTTTATTTATTTTATTACGAGGGCCGAACCATAAGACATTAAAGCATTTCAAATGAACTCTAAAAGTTGAAAGTTGAAAGTTGGCATGGTATCACGAGGGCCGAACCATAAGACATTAAAGCATTTCAAATGAACTCTGAAAAAGTTGAAAGTTGAAAGTTGGCATGGTATCATAATTTCGTCTGTTACAAAGTTGGCATGGTATCATCATAATAGTTGCGGGAGAAAGTCTTCACTTTTTCTTCGCTTGTGTCATTTGCTTATTGCGCAGTAACCATGGATAATATTCATCGTTTATCAGGATGCTGGGGTCAGCCTTGAATTTGAAGGGAGGAATTTCATGAAACTTTTCATAATCTTCAGACATGTCTGTCTTGCCCTCCCTCCAACGATGTCCCTTTTTCCTGAAAGAACTATGTGGCGCTTTGGCTCATCGTATGATGTATTCGCTTCCTTATCTTTTCTTTTTCTCAGTCTGGTAGACATGTCCTTCACATAGATAATCTGTGCCACATCATTGGCTAGGACGAACGGTTCATCAGTGTATCCAAGATTTTTCAGATCCACTGTTGTCATTTCGTACTGTGGGTCTACCTATACCCCGCCTCCTGACAGATTGACCCATTTGCACTTAAACAAAGGGACCTTAAAATCATGTCCGTAGTCAAGTTGCCATATGTCCACTATGTAACCATAATATATGTCCTTTCCCCTCTCGGTTGTTGCATCAAAGCGGACACCGCTGTTTTGGTTGGTGCTCTTTTTATCTTGGTCAATCGTGTAAAATGTATTCCCATTTATCTCGTATCCTTTCCAAATTGTAACAGTCGAAGATGGTCCCCTGGACAACAAGTACAGCTCATCACAAACAGTGTTGTCACCTCTGAGACGTGCTTCCAACCAACTGCTGAAAGTCCTGATGTGTTCACATGTAATCCAGTCATCGCACTGCTCCGGGTGTTTGGAGCGCAGACTGTTCATGTGTTCATCGATATACGGGGTCACCAAGGTAGAGTTCTGTAGAACTGTGTAACGTTTTTGAGACCAAGAATATCCGTCCTTGCATATTATTGAGTCCCTTCCAAGCGTGCCTTTTCCAGTCAGTCTCCCCTCATACCGCGATTGAGGGAGACCTATCTTCTTAAGGCCAGGAATGAAGTCAACACAAAACCCGATGACATCCTCTGTTTGATGGCCCATGGAGATGCTTCCTTCTGACCTAGCGCGGTTACGGACATATTTCTTTAAGACTCCCATGAACCTCTCAAAGGGGTACATATTGTGTAGAAATACTGGGCCCAGAATGACAATCTCGTCAACTAGATGAACTAGGACGTGTGTCATGATATTGAAGAAGGATGGTGGGAACACCAGCTCGAAACTGACAATACATTGCACCACATCACTACTTAGCCTTGGTATGATTTCTGGATCGATCACCTTCTGAGAGATTGCATTGAGGAATGCACATAGCTTCACAATGGCTAATCGGACATTTTTCGGTAGAAGCCCCCTCAATGCAACCGGAAGCATGCAGTTGCCTCATAATCACGTGGCAGTCATGAGACTTTAGGTTCTGAAACTTTTTCTCTGACATATTTATTATTCCTTTTATATTCGACGAGAAGCCAGTCGGGAACTTCATACTAAGCAGGCATTCAAAGAAGATTTCCTTCTCTTCTTTGGTAAGAGCATAGCTGACAGGACCTTCATACTGCTTTGGAGGCATGCTGTCTTTTTCGTGCAAACGTTGCAGGTCCTCCCGTGCCTCAGCTGTATCTTTTGTCTTCCCATACACGTCCAAGAAGCCTAGCAGGTTCACGCAAAGGTTCTTCGTCATGTGCATCACATCGATCGAAGAGCGGACCTCTAGGTCTTTCCAGTAGGCTAGATCCCAAAATATAGATTTCTTCTAACACATGGGTGCGTGTCCTCCAGCGTCACTCGGAACAGCTAGTCCGCCGGGACCATTTCCAAAGAGTACGTGTAAATCATTGACCAAAGCAAGTACGTGATCACCGGTACGCATGGCGGGCTTCTTCCGGTGATCTGCCTCGCCTTTGAAATGCTTGCCTTTCTTTCGACATTGATGGTTGGTCGAAAGAAATCGACGATGGCCCAGGTACACATTCTTCCTGCAGCTTCCCAGGTATATACTATCGCTGTCAAGTAAACAGTGCGTGCATGCGTGGTATCCCTTGTTTGTCTGTCCTGAAAGGTTACTGAGAGCGGGCCAATCGTTGATGGTCACGAACATCAACGCCTTTAGGTGAAATTCCTCCTGTTTGTGCTCATCCCACGTACGTACGCCGTTTCCATTCCACAGCTGTAAAGTTCTTCAACTAATGGCCTTAGGTACACATCAGTGTCGTTGCCGGGTTGCTTAGGGCCTTGGATGAGAACTGGCATCATAATGAACTTCCGCTTCATGCACATCCAAGGAGGAAGGTTATACATACATAGAGTCACGGGCCAGGTGCTGTGATTGCTGCTCTGCTCCCTGAAAGGATTAATGCCATCCGCGCTTAAAGCAAACCATACGTTCCTTGGGTCACTTGCAAACTTATCCCAGTACTTTCTCTCGATTTTTCTTCACTGCGACCCGTCAGCGGGTGCTCTCAACTTCCCGTCTTTCTTACGGTCCTCACTGTGCCATCGCATCAACTTGGCATGCTCTCCATTTCTGAACAGACGTTTCAACCGTGGTATTATAGGAGCATACCACGTCACCTTCGCAGGAACCCTCTTCCTGGGGGGCTCGCCGTCAACATCACCAGGGTCATCTCGTCTGATCTTATACCGTAATGCACCACATATCGGGCATGCGTTCAGATCCTTGTACGCACCGCGGTAGAGGATGCAGTCATTAGGGCATGCATGTATCTTCTGCACCTCCAATCCTAGAGGGCATACGACCTTCTTTGCTGCGTATGTACTGTCGGCAATTCGTTATCCTTTGGAAGCTTCTTCTTCAATATTTTCAGTAGCTTCTCAAATCCTTTGTCAGGCACAGCATTCTCTGCCTTCCACTGCAGCAATTCCAGTACGGTACCGAGCTTTGTGTTGCCATCTTCGCAATTGGGGTACAACCCTTTTTTGTGGTCCTCTAACATGCGATCGGACTTCAGCTTCTCCTTTTGACTTTCGCATTGCGTCCTTGCATCGACAATGACCCGACGGAGATCATCATCATCGGGCACATCGTCTGGTTCCTCTTGATCTTCAGCAACTTCGCCTGTTGCAGCATCATCGTGCACATCGTCTGGTTCCTCTTGATCTTCAGTAGCATCACCGTATTCAGGGGCATAGTTGTCATCGTACTTTTCTTCTTCGCCGTCTTCCATCATAACCCCTATTTCTTCGTGCCTCGTCCAAACATTATAGTGTGGCATGAAACCCTTGTAAAGCAGGTGGGTGTGAAGGATTTTCCGGTCAGAGTAAGACTTCGTATTCCCACATATAGGGCATGGACAACACATAAAATCATTCTGCTTGTTTGCCCCAGCCACTTCAAGAAAATCATGCACGCCCTTAATGTACTCGGATGTGTGTCTTGAACCGTACATCCATTGCCGGTTCATCTGCGTGCATTATATATAATTAAGTGTGTCAAAAATCATTACAGAACATCATGAATAGATAATTAAGTGACCAAATTAATAGAAGTTCATCATCACATTAAAACCAAAGTACATACATAGTTCTCATCTAACAACATAAAGCTCTGCAGAGCATCTAAATTAATTAAACCATACATTGAAACTATGTAAAACATTTCAATGCGAAAACAAATGCGATCATAATCGCAACCAATGTAACAACTGATCCAATGGCATAATGATACCAAGCCTCAGTATGAATGGCATATTTTCTAATCTTTCTAATCTTCAAGCGCATTGCATCCATCTTGATCTTGTGATCATCGATGACATCTGCAACATGCAACTCCAATATCATCTTCTCCTCCTCAATTTTTCTAATTTTTTCCTTCAAGAAATTGTTTTGTTCTTCAACTAAATTTAACCTCTCGACAATAGGGTCGGTTGGAATTTTCGGTCAACAACCTCCTAGATAAATAAAATCTATATCACGTTGGTCGGCATAATTGTCATAAACAATAGATGAACCAATAGTTATGAAAAAATGATATATACCATATCCGAATCATAGACAGGACGAGGGCCGACGGGGGCGGATACCAAAACCATCGCACTATATAAGATGCAATAATAAAAGTAAGAAAATTATACAAGTATCTATATAAACATACAAGTAAGAATTTTTTTTCCTTTCAGAAAGAAGATAAGAACAAGAGGCACACCACGGTGGTGCCGGCGACGAGATCGGCGCGGGCGATCGACGGCGGTGAAGACGGGGACGGGACGTGACGGACCGCTAAACCTAGACAAATATTGAGGAAAATGGAGCTTGGAGGTCGAGCTTGGAGAGGAGAAAGCTTAAGTAGTGTGGCTCGGGCATTCCATCGAACACCTCGTGTGCATAGGAGGTGAGCTAGAGCACCACAAAGCTCTCTCCTCGCCGGCCACGAAAAACAGAGCAGTGGGAGTGCTCTGCTCGCGGGCGAGGGATATATATAGGCAATTAATTGGTCCCGGTTCGTGGCAAGAACCGGGACTAAAGGGCAGCCTTTGGTCCCGGTTCATGCCAACAACCGGGACCAATGGTGGTGGGCAGGAGCAAGTCACATTGGTCCCGGTTCGTCCCACCAACCGGGACCAAAAGGTCCAGACGAACCGAGACCAATGGCCCACGTGGTCCGGCCGGCCCCCGGGGCTCACGAACCGGGTCCAATGCCCTCATTGGTCCCGGTTCTGGATTGAACCGGGACTAATGGGCTGACCTGGCCTGGACCATTGCCCTCTTTTCTACTAATGGCAATTCGGTTAATCGTTGGAACACTAGGGAGTGCGGGCACGCAAGAGTCTCGCATGGCTTTGCATGAATTTTGCAAGAAACTTCTCGGTCCCCAGATGTGTTGGCGAGCCTCGCAATTACCTTCGATAAGCATGGCAAATCCTGACAAACATTTCAGATTTTTAGTTTTTTTTCTATCTTTTTTTGTAGCAAGATTAGACGTCAGAGAATTCCGTTGATGAACTGCCAAGGCAAGAGTTAATTTGTCAGTCGTTGCAGGTACCAACATATTAGTGGTATCTAACTATCTAAAAACAACGTATGTCATTGGTTTATTTAGCTTAAAGTCTGATCATGTCGTACAATTAGCAGCACCTAGTTAATTGATGGAGCCATAGTGATCCATCATGGCTGACTGCAGCAACAGGGAACGAACGCGCCCAGTCTATAAATTGGGTCGTTCCCTTATATTATTGGTGAGACCCTCCATAAGATCCCTCACGAAAATTATTAATCATGGAGGATATATTGATACGAGATTGATAGTTTAAGTTGTCTGTCGTGGAAAGCTCCGTCTCTCCAACGACAGTGATCCCTGTCTGTCAAACTAGAATGATGCCTTCTTATCCAAGAACAGGCGTGCAAGGCTACGCATGCCGTTCATGTCCTGCAGGCTGTAGCGTCAGCTGTCAAGGATCAAGTAGTGACTTGGACACCCCAACGTCGTGCTCAGAGTTCAACGACTATTCGTCAAATAGGAGAGTTCAGTTAACGAGCTAGTTAGTTTTATCATACATAATTCTTTTTCGCAGGTAATAATAATAATTAGTTCGATCATACATGGTCGTAGCTAATGAATTACCATCCTTTTTTGCACTAAGCTAGTTAGTTTTCATATTTTTTAATTCCTCATACACGCACTGAAGCACCATATGAGCAAACTTTCTCTACCTTATTACTATATTTCTGTTGGAATTGACATACTAGAGAGTTCATGTTGGTTAACTACAAAACTAATGTACGAGCAGTAATCAGTTTACAGGCAAAGCTCGTAGATGATGATTGCTTCCTTTCTGAGCACACAAACAACATGTGCCTTCCGGATAGCTTCGTCGACGCATGTGTTGCAACTGGAGATGTTTGTGTCTCTTCGGCATTGTGCTAGGGCATATGTGGCCTCTCCTTACACGATGGTGTCTTTGGTGAACATTCTTGGAGAAGTTGACACCTTCCGAGGCAGTGTCATGACCAAAGACTTGAATGCTTCTTGGTACCTCAATCCTGTGTAGTTCCTACCAGGGCAACTAAAGCTCAGGACCTGGCTTGCAGCGGTACTGACACTCGGGAGCAGAGAAGCCAAGGCAACTAAAAGAAATTATATCTTCATGCTAGGCAACTTCATCTAAAAATAAAAATAAGAAGTAAATGTTAGTTTAGTTAATGGTGGCAACTATATCTTTTTATAAAGGGAAAAGTATATTTTTCGTCCTTGAACTTTTACGATAGTTTAGAAATCGTCCCTCAACTCCAAAACCACCAAAACTCAGTCCCTCAACTATTTAAACCGGATATTTTTCGTCCCTTAGGTGGTTTTAGTATGATGTGAATCCGGTTTTGACTAAAAGTGGCCATGTGGCCTGGTTTTATGACTTAGCGTCCCGTGATCCTGAGCTCGCCGGTGCGATTCACACGGCAGGTCTCAGGGTCGACGATCTTGGCGACTTGGCCACGGTGGTGGGCGGCAGGAGGCCGGCCGTCCCGTATCGGCGGCCTCCTCGGCCGAGTCTGTAGACGCGCCGATGGTCGTGCTCTCAATCAGCCCGTACCCCCCGCAGGATCTCCATCG
This sequence comes from Triticum aestivum, assembly GCF_018294505.1. Lineage (NCBI taxonomy): Eukaryota > Viridiplantae > Streptophyta > Magnoliopsida > Poales > Poaceae > Triticum > Triticum aestivum. Next base: position 7,446,475 of record NC_057813.1, read on the forward strand.
ACAACGTGCAGAGGAACGTCTCCATGGTGTCGGAGTCCTCGAGGCAGAGGCTGTTCGTCACCATCTGGACCATGGATATTGTAGAACAAGAGCTCAAGGAATCGATATATCGCACAGGTTTACATCTTTGCCGTGCTGTACAACAACCTAGCTAAATTAAAGATCAGTTAACGACCCCTACTAGCTAGCGCTGCCAATCCTGTGCAATTGAGCGCACAACCGAACGTGCGTGCATGGGAGGAGGAGGTCCTGAAGACGTGTGCCAAGTCCTGCATGATGCGATCCTGGCAGCGTTGAGCAGGTTGGTAGTGGTGACGGCAGCGGCGAGCGCGCCACGCTGGAAGTGGATCGAGTTGGGGTAAAAACTAGGTCACGTGGCCAGTTTAATCAAAACCGGTTTGACATCATACTGAAACCACCTGAAGGGACGAAACTTATCGGGTTTACATAATTGAGGGACTGAGTTTTAGTGGTTTTAAAGTTGAGGGACGATTTCTAGACATTCGCAAGAGTTCGAGGACGAAAAATATACTTATCCCTTTTATAAATACGAAATGCATAGCTTTGTAATTTGCCCAACTAATCAATCAAATATATGAATTATATTCTACTTATAATGCAAGACGTTTTTCGACTGTAGTGTAGTGTGGAAAAACGTCTTACATTATGGGACAGAGGAAGTACCATTTTGGTGGTTTAATCATGCTCTGGTTTTTTTTACCTTCCCCAATTAGTCATCTATCCTTAGCACACAATGACTAGTTGCTGACAATAGAAAACCTCCTCGAGCATGATTAAACCACCAAAATGGTAGAAAATATTGCGTATATTATGATACAATAAACTAAACGATAGATATGATGGTGGTTGAGCTCACATCTGCGCACACTTATGTCCCCCTTATGCCCTGCCCTAGTTCACTAGCTTTGCCAAAGATTGTGATATGCATATAAGTAAAACGAATCAAAACACCAAGTTCTAACCACATGCAAAGATTTAAGTCCAAAGTTGATATATATATTTCAAAAATGAGCCAATACATTTCCTTTTGTACATAATAAGAAAATCAAGTTCTTCTATGGATAGGACCTCTAACAATCATCCATAATAGGAACATTCTGTTTTCCTCAATGTGTGAATAGACTTTAGTTTTATGGCATACATACATGGATTCAAAAGCTATAAAAAATAGATTTCATAAAAAAGATTGGTTAGTCTTTAGTGGGCTGGTAATTTATCAAATTAGTCGTTCTGTGCTCATCATTTTCCATGTATGTTGGGAGGTGGCAATTAACTGCATTTTGTAGACATACTGGCAACCATGTGGCGTACTAATGTTTCTCATATTTGCCATCAACAGGTGAAGATCTTGCTTGTTTATCTTACATGTTATATCTTATTGTTTCGTATAATTTCAGAATGCTAGGTATTCGATACATCACATAGGCCAATGGTCAATTACATTCGTTAATAAAGTTATAGTTAAGCATTCTTTATGTTGTGATTACTTAAACTAAAGAACATACCATGGTTAAGACCATCTCTGTACACATGTGTGCCCCTTGTGCCATGCCCTGGTCCACAAGCTTTACCAAAGATATGTCCACAAACAAATCCATGTCCTCAAAACACCGAATTGTAACTAAACAAGTCGAATGACCGTGCGCTGCCCTGGAACAATAAACTTAGACATAGAGACATTTATTGGTTCAAACATGGGGGAGGGGGCATTGGCCCCCTCAGCTAAATAGCTTGCCCTCTACTAGTATATTGTATTCGTGGTGTAAACATATTTTATATCAATTGGACCACCCTAACCCGAAATCCTATCTACGCACAAGACGAGCCCGTCGTAAGCGAGCCTAACCAAGACGAGCCCGTCGTAAGCAAGCCTCAAGACGCTCGCTATTGCCTAGATAGGCAACACGAAGCGGAGGTAGCTGTGCAAAGGAGAGGATGAGCATGTGTAAGAGATGGGCGATTGTGCACGAGTGGTCTGACGAAGTGGACGAGCGCGAGAAACTAACTCACAGCTAAAAGTTCGACGATACTGACAAACTGAATTTTCTAAAACTGACGAACTAATTTTTTTGAAAGTTTGATAGCACATATTTAATTGACGAACTGAATGTGTGCATTTGTCAGCATTTCCACGTCTTGGCTCAGTTTCAGGTTAGTTAGATTAGGCTGTTGTGGGAGCTCGTGGGATAGCAAGATTTCAGCTCATGCAGCGGCAACATATCTGCGTACGGGTGGACGTGGAATAGCACGGCCGGAATACGCATTCCTAGCTATACTTTCGTTCCTTTCGGTTGTATAAGCAAAACGACGTCTTCTCGATCCCCTTGATTGCTCGTCCCCAGGATCGCTGGTTCGCCTTTCACGTTTCATCACGGGCATAGAACACTGCTTAGGTTGTTGACTGGTGACTTTAACATAAAAGTTCACAAAGAGTCATAAATTCATGAAAAAAGTTCAAAAAAAATATAAAGTTTTGCAAAATGTATTGGAATTTAAAAAAGTTCATCACTTTTGAAGAAAAAACTTCACAAATCTGAAAAAAGTCAACGACTTTGGAAATAAGTTCACAAAAAGAAAAAAAATTCATCGATATTTTGACAAAGTTCATCAAATTTGAAAAAGATAAGTCAATTTTGAAAAAGTTCACAAATATTTAAAAATGTCCAAAAAATGGAAAAATGTTCATTGAATAAAAAAAACAGTTCATCAAATGAAAAATAGTTCAACGCATTTAAAGATATTCAATGATTTGAAAGTTTGTCAAATTGGAAAAATAGTTCAACGCATTTTAAAAAATATCGATTTGATTTTTTTTTGTCAAATTTGAAAAAATCTCATCGATTTTAAAGAAAAAGTTTAAGAAATCGATAAAAGTTCATCAAACCCAGGAGAAGGAAAAAAGAAGAAAAGAAATACAAAATCAGAAGAAAGAAAGAAAGAAGAAAAGACATAAAACGATGAAAGATAGCACATCCTGGTCGAGGGTGGTGGGGGTGCTTACTGCAGTGTACAATTAACTAGGGCGATCTCGGTTCGATTCACAGAACTAACAGATATTTTTTGCGGTTTGAATAAACTGAAAAACATCTACATGGGCCGCCCCAGTGTAGAGGGTATGCGTCCGTTTGCGAATTGCCGTCCATCGGGAGGACCCAGATGGGCAAGCCCAGCAGCGCAGGAGCCTATGGCCTGTTTTTTTTCTGTTTCCTATTCTTGTTTTTTGCTTTATTTTTGTACTTTTCTTTATACTTTAAATGTTCTCTCTCTCTCTCTCTCTCTCTCTATATATATATATATATATATATATATATATATATATATATATATATATATATATATATATATATATATATATATATAGACACACACACACACACACAAATAATCTTCAAGAAAACATTTGAAAAATGTACACGAGTATTTGATAAATGTTGAATAAGTATTAGAAAATGTTGAACAAATTTTTTAAAAATGCTGAATAATATTTTAAAAAGGTTAAACAATTATTTTAATTTTTTGAATAATTATTAAAAGTCTGGAAGAAGTATTTGATAAAAGTTGAGTAAGTATTAAAAATTATTGAACATTGTTTTGAAAAAAAATGTTGAACAAGTATTTCGAAATGTTAAATAAGTATTGTAAATGTTGGACATGTATTTAAAATTGTTGAATAAATATTGGAAAATGTTCAACGGTATTTGAAAAATGTAGAACATGTATTTGAAAAATGTTGAATAAGTATTAAAATGTGGAACATGTATTTTGAAAATGTTGAATAAGCATTCAAACAATATTGAGCGTGTATACAAAAAATGTTGATCACTTATTAATTTTTTTTTGACATATATGAAAATGTAGAGTGAAAAGGAAAACAAACATAAGAAAAAAGAAAAAGAAAAACAAACAAAAAATGGAGATGAAATAGGGAAAACCTAAATTATTTGGGTTTAAGTTGCCTCATCCTAGTACCATGTCATGAAGTAAAGGCTAGTTGGTCAGACGCTGTTGCTGGAAAGATGTGGACCCGGGTTCGATTCCTTGGCGTGCTCTATTTCCTCTTCGTATATTTCGGCCCGATAAGTGTCTAGCTTTAAGCGAGTGGTCCTCTTTGAGCTCGGTGAGAAATAGCTCTCGCGCGCTTTCAGCTAATACATGTGGACACCTCCCGGCGGGGGAAGCCCAGATGGGCCGGCCGAGCCGCGTGACAGGCAAAGGCGATTTTTTTTTTCTGTTTTCTGTTCTCGTTTTTAACTTTATTTTTGTACTTTTATTTATGTTTTAAAATCTTATACATACACACACACATATATATATATATACATACATACATACATACATATATATATATATATATATATATATATATATACAAAAAACACTCTTCAGAAACACATTTTCAAAAATGTTGAACAAGTATTGGAAAAATATTAAATAAGTATTAAAAAAATTTAAACGAGTATTTGAAAACTTTGAATAAGTATAAAAAATGTTGAAAAAGTATTTGAAAAATGTTGAATAAGTATGAAAAAATATTGAACGGGCATTTGAATAATTTGGAACAAGTATTTCAAAAATGTCGAATAACTATTAAAAATGTTGAACTATTTGCAGAATGATGAATAATTATTCAAAAATGTAGAACAAGTATTTGAAAAATGTAGAATAAATATTAAAATATCTAATAAGTACTTGAAAAGTGTTGAATAAGCGATCGGACAATGTTGAACGTGTGTACAAAATGTTGATCACTGATGAAGAAAATGATTTTGACATACAAGAAAATGTAGAGTGAAAACAAAAACAAACATAAGAAAAAAGAAAAAAAATGCAAATCGAGAAAATGAAAAAAAATGAAGAAATTAAAAAATTCGGGAAAGAAAAAAATAAAAAATAAAACGAAAAAAATGGAGAAAACCGGAGAAGAAATAAAAAACCAAAAAAGAAGAGAAAACAGAAATAAAAAATGGTGTTTAACGTCATGTAATTCGCCTGTGCTATTCTAATGTTAACCCTACTGTTGTGTATTGGTTTGAAGCACTAGGCCCACTCGTAGGAACCCATGTTCGATCCCTGGGGTGGCATTTTCGTTTTTTTCGCTCATATGGTAATCAATTTGACTGTTTATATGAAATTAGTTTAGTGCAAAATAAGACTGTACATATGGTAATCAATTTGTACAAGATATGGTAAATGAATTACCATCTTTTTTGCACTAAGTAAGTTTTTTTTGCACGGTTGCACTAAATTAGTTGAGTAGCTAATAATACATAATTCTTTTTTGCAGGTAATAATAATAATTAGGTCAATCATACATGGTCATAGTAAATGAATTACCATCCTTTTTTGCACTAAGCTAGTTAGTTTTTATATTTTTTTAATTCCTCATACACGCACTGAAGCACCATATGAGCAAACTTTCTGTACCTCATTACTATATTTCTGTTGGAATTGACGTACTAGAGAGTTCATTTTGGGCCACGAGTGGGCCGAGAAGCCTGCTCGTTCTGTCCAGACTTACTCAGGGGTGCAATAAAGAAATAAGTAATGCATGAGCTTACAGGATGGCGGAGAAGCTCAGGTACGGCGGCATCGAAGCGCAGATGGCCGCAACGAAGGAGAGGAAGCAGACGCCTCCCCTGGCCCAAAGCACTGCCTGAACGAGCTTGTACGACACCATCCTCGATCCTGTTGCAAATCAACAAACGGTAAGTAAGAAGGATGAACATTTGAAATTTATACTCACCAGCAAAAGGGAGAAAATTATGATCGTTTCTTAGGGAGCATTATGGGCATCGTTCTCATCGTCTCCACCATGCGTTCGTCGTCTACTTCTGTGCACACATGTCTTCCATGTCGACAGCCACTGGTTTCTTATAATCTTGCAAGTAATTCTCATTATAAAAATGTTTACACCACGAATACAACATACTAGTAGAGGGCAAGCTATTTAGCTGAGGGGGCCAATGCCCCCTCCCCCCATGTTTGAAACAATAAATGTCTCCATGTCTAAGTTTATTGTTCCAGGGCAACACATGGTCATTCGACTTGTTTAGTTACAATTCAGTGTTTTGAGATCATGGATTTGTTTATAGACATATCTTTGGTAAAGCTTGTGAATCAGGGCATGGCACAAGGGGCACACATATGTACAGAGATGGTCTTAACCATGCTATGTTCTTTATTTTAAGTAATCACAACATAAAGAATGCTTAACTATAACTTTTTTAACGAATGTAATTGAATTGGCCTATGTGATCTATCGAATACCTAGCATTCCGAAATTATAGTAAACAATAAGATATAACAAGTAAGATAAACAAGCAAGATCTTCACCTGTTGATGGCAAATATGAGAAACATTAGTACACCACATGGTTGCTAGTATGTCTAAAAAATGCAGTAAATTGCCACCTCCCAACATACGTGGAAAATGATGAGCACAGAACAACTAATTTGATAAATTACCAGCCCACTAAAGACAAACCAATTTTTTTAGGAAATCTATTTTTTATAGCTTTCGAATCTATGTATGTATGCCATAAAACTAAAGTCTATTCACACATTGAGGAAAACAGAATGTTCCTATTATGGATGATTGTTAGAGGTCCTATCCATAGAAGAAATTGATTTTCTTATTATGTACAAAAGGAAATGTATTGGCTCATTTTTGAAATATATATGTCAACTGTGGACTTAAATCTTTGCATGTGGTTAGAACTTGGTGTTTTGATTCGTTTTACTTATATGCATATCATGATCTTTGGCAAAGCTAGTGAACTAGGGCAGGGCATAAGGGGAACGCAAGTGTGCGCAGATGTGAGCTCAACCACCATCATATCTACTAGATCAGGAGCGCGCCTTAGCGCGAGGGTGCTGGTCCAAATGTTGTGGTCAAACAAATAATGCTCATTCAGACAGGATAACAAAATAAAATAAAGAAGAATCATTCACTTAAGCTTTTACTATGTGAGAGACAATATGACATTACTAGTCAATAATATGATGCAAAAGAGTGTTTCTAAATATATGTACCTTCAACATTGATAATACCATATGAGCAATGGTGCAAAAAAATTCATTGGTAGCTGGCAAGGAGAGGATCAATACGATAGAAGTCTATACAAATGTTGAGCATTGCAACTTTACAAAATACTACAATGAAAAGGTATATCATAAAGTATAAAAGCATGATCTATCATTCTACATCGGTACATAAGTTCTATAAAATATAGCCAAGTAGTTCATACTCGCAAGTGTAAAAACTGGTGTTACAGCAGCTGGAAACAATGTTATAGAAACATCAATAACGGTATGGCCTTTGTCTTTGTTAGTCAATCAACAAACATGTATGGTATCTTGTAGATGATCATCGCTGAGAACTCCTACTTCCTCTTTCCAAGTGAAAAAGGGCATGTTTTGAGGTGAATCTAATGCAGATAGTAGTGGCCAATACTTGACAGGAAAGGCTGATAGCGTCCTCAGGCTTCATTTTTCTGATGAAGCTGTAACAATGCAAGCTTCAGTGATACATGAGTAATTTCTCTTATAGTATGAAATAATATTACAATACAAGCTTCAGTTAATTCTTAATTTTCCACGAAATGAAAGGAACAATGTAACTTCTTAAACAACAGTAGCACGACAACACAAATATGGAGTTAAATTTACATGTGCAGGTAGTACAGATTGTACATAACACATGTTTAGTTATGAAATACTCCCTCTGCAACAAATATAAGATCGTTTAGATCACTTACTCTAGTGAAAGCACTACCATAACATATGTCTAAAGCATGGCATTGAATAAGAAAAGAACACCATTATAATGCACTATATGTTCAAAGAAAGGGTGATGAGAAATCCCAGATACAACCGAAGATGGAAATATAAGAAAACATTATTAGGACAAAGCAGTTCAAATCACAACATGAAGCATCTTGTTCAATTTGACATGGATAACAATAGAAGGAGAAAACAAAGCCGAACCTTGGCCCCTGCCACGGGCTATTCTCTCATAACTCGTACGTCCAAAACATGAGTTGTTTATTCTTATGAAGATATTAAAATTGCATCAAGTAGCAGGCACTCTCTATCGTATATATTTTTTATAAAGGTAATGTGAATATAAGATAAAATGGTTCTTTCGAATATCACAAAATATGCCACAAACATGTATATTCCACGGATAGATGGAGTGGCCTGAAATTGCATGCAAGAGGTTGAGAAAAGAAAAATACTTGTTAAAGAGTTACTGGAACAAAGGCAGAGTCTGCAAGAGAAGTGATTACTTGCCAGATTCAACCTGATCTCCAATTCTCCATAAAACAAAGATTTTTGGACATGTACACTTGGAGAGGTGTCACCGCCGTGTAAAGGTATGAATACATCCATGAGAGCACCACGGACAGAGCTAAAAGGAAGTAATACAAAAAAGTTCTCTTATCGATGGTCCAACCGTACGTAAATACCTAAAGACTGGACACTTCACCATAATTATTTTCATTTTAGAAATACGTAAAAGCATAAACCTATCAACAAAATGACTCATGGCTAGACCTGGACATCAACCTTGTATATGCAGCACGTGTTTCAGAAAGCAACCTATTTACCGAACATATATAATTAAACTTTGTAAGCATGCATCTCTTACAATTAAAGTAGCCACCATATAATTGGAATAAAAATGTTGCAGAAACAATGTACCAAAAATAAGGGTGAAATGCAAACTGATTCAAGGGTAAAAAAACATGCAAGGATTTATTCATGTTGGTGGCTCACCTGTAGAGACCAACAATTATCTTTGCTTCACAGCTTGCTAGCAATATCAGTCAAGAGCGTCCAATTTGCTGAAAAATTTGAAATAGTCAGCAACACACTGGAAATCTAAAAATCTGAACCCTACAAACAAACAAATATATGTTTGTATCATGAAAAACTTCAGATATGACTTTGGCATCTTTTAAGCAACATTACACCCAAGGAGCTAGCAATACTATGGAGATCAGGAAATGGTTAAATATGCAATGCAACGAAATTAAAATGTGTAGTAAATATTCTGAACAAAATAAGGGACTGTTAGACAGAACAAACTTAGATGATTGCAGGCAAATTGCTTCTTGTCATGACAACAAACTCAAGAATCAACTGGAACAACATTAGCCTGTTCAGTATTGTAGTTCAGCTGCGCCTACCAGAATCACGAAAATCTAAAACTATAGTTGCCTGCTCTCTAATTTCCGAGTGACATGGTTCAATTCCTGCAAAGAAAACAACACATCGGCAAGGCAATCAACACAGGAAAATGCAAGTACTTTAAAATTAACATGAGAACAAAAAGAAGGGTACTGTGAATAAAATGTACTGCCCAGGAGCGCGCCACCACAGGGGGAAGGGTAAAATACGATTGACATTGGCCAAAGAACTGGTACCTTTGAGATGCTCAACAACCTCGTTAGAAAATCCCGCCCAATAACTCAACAACTCTTCAGTGAACCAATTATCTACACACAATATCATCAGGGTCAATTATCCAAATGAGCCAACTAAAAGAAACATCAATAGGGAAACAACAAACAACAGCAGGAGCAGCAAGGCACAAAAAAACAATAGCAGAAATTGTAGGCCATGAGCAGCAAGGGCCGGCCACGAGCAAGACGTGCGCAATGGTCGGCAAGCAACAGTAGCAACACGGCACACAACAAAAATAGCAGCAAGAGTCGGCCACGATCAGGACGCAATCGAGAGCCGTCCACGAGCACGACACACCCGGAGCCGCCGACGACAAGAGAAAGAAGCACTTCCATGACGCGGGGAGACGCACGAGCACACAAGTCCAGCAAGACAAAGCAGCAGTGCCATGAAGCGGCAGTGGGAGAAGGTGAGCTGGAGAGAGGACCTACTGGCTACCGGATATGGTCGCCGTCGTCCGCTGGACCTTGACGGATCTTACGGGAAGGGAGGGGACGGCCAGGATCTGGTCGTCGCCGCCGGCATCAGCGGCGAGTGTGTCAGCGGTGAGGCTGCCGCTTGCCTCCTTCTGGCCACCTTCTGGTGCCTGCGAGATGTGAGTCCAAATTAAGTCTCCGGAGGAGAAGGTAGATCCGGTGAAAGCAAAGCGCACTCTCGATGCCCTGAGGAAACCGGCAAAGTCTCCACCGAGAACCAACTATGAGCGCATTACTGAACAGACATATCTCCAAGCGGAGTGGTCGGGAAGTACTGTCAGACATCAAAGGTCAAGAGAACGAGCAGCTGCGAAAAAAATTGACCAACTCGGCGAACAAGCAAACCAATCGTGCCCCCCGCTTAATGTGTCTAGCGGCAACATCGTCGCTAATGCTCCGGGGATGGTGGCCGGTTATGGCAATCTACAAGATTACCTGCCTGACGATCAACTTCCTGATTTCATGGAGGTGGACGAACACATATACGAGTACGGGAAGCCTCTCGTCAAAGCTGAAAAATCTCTAACAATGATGATGCGAAGATTCCATAATTGGTACATGAAAACCTGCAGAGAGTCTGGGGGGACGAATAGTTTGTATCTGAACATTAAAGAGGAGCACGACCCCGTTGGAACTGATCTGTTGTGTGTTTCATTTGAGGAGTTCTTCGCGTTCTTCAATCAAAAGGCCCTCGATAAATTAACGGTCTTTTGCTACTGCCTGTAAGTACTATTTCTGTCATTAAGTCTCTATATATAGCTCGGCTCTTTCATTGCATGTATTTATAATTAATTATCCTCAATATATTATGCAGATTGAAGATCGTCGAGTGCAGAAAACAAAAAATTTATGATATTGGGTTCATTAACACAAATATCATAGATGAATTTCTAGTTAAAAAGAACGCCGAAGAGGACGAGGCCAACTTGCTACAATCGTTGATCAAAAATCAAAACAAAGATACCATACTCTTTCCTTACAACTTCAAGTGAGTGTTACTGTCGTGTGCATATTCGGTTTCCCTTATTACTCGAGCGAGGTTATAGTAATTGAGTTGATGAGTTATGCATGCGTGCGCAGCTTCCACTATGTTCTTCTGGAGATTAAGCTTGAGCGGGGACTAGTAACCGTCTTACACTCGAGACGAAAAGATCCCGAAACCTATGCGGACATGACTAAATTGCTCAACAAGTAAGTTCAATCGATCATTATCGCACCGTATCGGCAACTTTTTGTTCATTTCCTGATATCTCAAGTAATAATAATTAGTTTTTGTCTTGCAGGGTTTGGAAACAGTTCACCGCAGAAGCTCCGGAGCTCCGGGACTGCTGAAGGAGCTGCGATATACATACCCGAAAGTAAGTACTACTGGCTAGCTAGTTGCGCGCATCTCCTGTTGATTCTATAGCTATAGTTTCATAAATGCCATTTATAATGCTTTATTATCAGTTTGATTGACCTCTATTTCTCGTAAAGTGCTTGTGGCAGGGAATGATTTCTGTGGATACTACGTGTGCGAGTTCATCTACAACGCGACTTTGAAAAATAAGCGGGGCTACTCTAAAAGACAATATGAAGTGCGTAAGCAATAATATTCACAATTTCATTTTATTACACCATCATTTCTGTTCAGTTTCATTCATATATATGTATTAATTAACCCCCTTCTTCAAATTAGACGTGGCAGATGCGGAATGAACTCCTAGAACCAGATCGCATGAAAGCAATTCAAGAGGAATTGGCGGGATTCTTTCTTGACCACGTCATCAATAAAGCTTGAAAATACCATGTGGAACTTGATTTCAATGCTAGGGGATTGTAATTAAGAGATCTTACAGATTGTATATGTATGTAGCCAGTAGCGTCGGATAGATAATACGAAAACTTGTTGTTCGACCAATCTCTCGGAGAAGGAGAGGTCGATCGATCACTTCTCTCGGTATGCATGACGAACTTCTGTACTTAATGGTTCCCTTCATTTTCTTACTAGCTAGCGTGTCGAGAGCCTCTCTATGTATAGTACGTAGCATCGACCAAGCACGAACATAAGAGAGGACACTTCTCTCTATTAATTAGCTAGCTAACACAATATATGAAACACCTAAATTAACCCCCCAAAACCCCCAACCCCCCATTTCAAAAAAACAAAAACCCCAGCCACTGGAATGCTGACGCGTGGATGCCTTTTGGTCCCGGTTGGTGCCACCAACCGGGACCAAAGGCCCCCCTGCCTGGGCTTGGCGCACCGGCCACGTGGAGGACCATCTGTCCCGGTTCGTGTTAGAACCGGGACTAAAGGGGGGAGGTATTAGTAACAACCCATTAGTCCCGGTTCATGAACCGGGACTAAAGGCCCTTACGAACCGGGACAAATGCCCCCTTTTCTACTGGTGAAAGCCCGTAGAATGCAAAGCTCAGAAACAAACAGATCGAGAGAAAAGAAAATGCCAAGAGAGATCTGGCATGTTGCTGGCAGGTGGTGTACCTCCAGGACGGTGATAGTCTGCGCAAACTGGAGCGGCCTATCCACGACGGTGAATAGATACGCGTGCCCTGAACGGGAGCGCGACAAGGAGCACCATGAGTCACTCTTTAAGGCTGAGTGGCATGCTGCCAAGCACCTGGGCGAGGAACGACACGTAGAGGATGAGGAAGTGCAGTCTGAATGACACTGACATGGCCAGGAGCAACCACGGGTTGACCTATGGAGGCATCCTCGGCAGGCTTGTGTCTGTTGAGCGAGTTGAACATCCCGATCGCCACGAGCATGGAGAGTGAGAGCATCGTTGCCCTCACTTTGTCGGCCTGGAAGGAGTCGCAGGGGTTGTCGTCGAAGGTGAAAGTTCTAGCACCAGCAATGAAGGGCGCAACTGTGAAGTTGTCCCAGCTAGAGAACTGACCCCAGTTCGAGAGTTGTGAGTAACTGACAAGTGTGTGGCCATCTCCATTGAGATCAATGCCCTTGAAAGATCCGTGGGTGTACCAGATGACAAAGATACAAACGGTTGTAACCCTCATGTAAAGGCCAATGACCTACAAGTTATGTGATTAGTGAGAATTATAATCTCGAGAAGAAAGGCATAGATGCCTAAAACAGATCAAACAGATATGTGGTGATCATTTACCAGGTAACAGAACAAAATCTAGGGAGTAATCAATGAGTCGCCGCTCCTCCTTGGTGGTTTCTTCATGATGTCCTTGTTAGGCGGATTGAAACCCAAAGCAGCTGCAGAGGGGCCATCGGTGACGAGATTTACCCATAGAAGTTGAAAAGGTATCAACCCCTCGGGAATACTCAAAGCAGATGTAAGGAAGATTGAAGCAACTTCACCAATGTTTGAGAAAATCATGTATCTGCAGCAGTGAAGCAAGGGCCTTCAGAATACTCAAGGAATAGAAGGTTTTCCACCAACTGGATGTGAAATACGTAAGCAGACACAATCACACAATCATGCTCGATTCAGGAACATCATTTTTAGCAAGCCATATAGAACAATCACAAATAGGCAAGCAACGACAAAACTGTCAATGAGAAGTGCGAAAAAGGCTCTCAGTGCACAAACCTTATTAAAGCTTTCATGTTATTGTAAATAGATCTTCCTTCACCAACTGTGACAAGTATGGTACTGAAATTGTCGTTAGCTAGTGCCATGTCAGAAGCCTCTTTGGCAACCTGGAAAAAATAAAGATTAGATCATTCCAAAAATAGAAGCTGAATAAAAGCATGGTTTTGCAAATATCCCTCTTTTCTTAGAACCTCCAAGTCATGTTCTACAATCTAAACAGAAAAATACTCTTGTTTTGCTGGTTCAGATAGTGTTATCTGGTTAGCATGAAAGCAATAACAAATGAGGGGACAAGGGGTGGCAATGAGTATCAAGTTTGTTTCGATGGTGTTTTACTGCAAGAGAAAACCAGATGTGCAGTTGATCATATAAAAGGAAAACTCTCAGTTAACTATGAAATACTTCAGATGATGTGAGATCCTTTCCTAGATGAACACTGAACATGTAAGCTTGAAATCAAATAAGCTAATGCAAAAGGAAATACAAAAGCGAAACTGGGTCATGTGATGTTTTCTGACATACCAAATAATGCATTTCGGCAAGCGGATGTTGCCATATAGCCATTTCCTGATTTATCAAAACCCATGAAAGCCAAGAAGATGGTGAGCTTCAGAAATAAAAGTGACACTTCCAGTGACATCTGTGAGTGGGCAATACAAGTGAAAAGCCAATTAGTACATGCTACTTGAATGCTAAGAAAGGGCATGCACCTATGTAAGAAATTAGCTTACGCACCAAGCAATAGAACCCTCTGGTGCACCACTTGATTGAGGAAGAAATGAAAAAGGGCCGATGCAAAAGGAAATACAAAAGCACCACACCAAGCAATACGTTTTAACTGTACTAATTTATCTTCATGCTTAGCTAGATCTGAACATCTCTTAAATCACCCAATTTTGCAGGAACCTACCTAGACATGAATATCAATGGGCAGGTCATAAACCAATCTCAGAGTGTAGAAACCAATTACAGTAAAAACAATACATTTCGGCAAATAAACATGACTCATTACTCTTTGCAGGCCAACAATTGATGAATGTACAACTAGAATTTGATACATGAGCACTTTCTTCTAGTAATTTTACCTTGATCATATTCTTGGGGGCCTTTCTGTTTTACATCAGAAGACCCATCAATCTGAGGAATAGTATTGGTCACTGAAGTACTCTCATCAAGCACTGGAGAACTGTGGTAAGACTTCTGAGCATTCAATTCTTATGCCCCAGTCATGGGTTCAAGTGTATCAAGAATATCCTGGCACTCCTGCTGAGAAGCACTATCGAAATCCAAGTGAGCAGACTCTAAAGCAAATTCAATGGACTTCTTGGAGAACAAAGGGCTCAGAATGACTTCATTGACTAATTCATCATCAGTTGTTGGCTCCTCTCTAGCCTGTGAGGAGGCCATCCAACTTAAAAGCCCAAGTGCTTCAGAATCTACAAGCTACAAAAGAAAGTGACAAGAGGTGCTTTATTTATCAGGAGAAAGTAAAAACACATTCAAATCGAAAGCATAATATGCAAATGTATCCAGACAAAATACACATACATAATCCCAAGAAGGGGAATATCAGAACCCACATCTAAAATGATTGGCAAGATCAAATAGTGACCCTGGAATGGCATCCTCTACCATCTGAAGTACTCACTTCATACCAAACTGATAACCCACAAGTGTAGGGGATCGCAACAGCTTTCGAGGGTAAAGTATTCAACCCAAATTTATTGATTCGACACAAGGGGAGTCAAAGAATATTCTTGAGTATTAGCAGTTGAGTTATCAATTCAACCACACCTGGATAACTTAGTATCTACAGCAAAGTGTTTAGTAGCAAAAGTGATATGATAATAATAGTAACGGTAGCAAAAGTAAAGATAAATGTTTTTGGGTTTTTGTAGTAGTTGTAACAGTAGCAACGGAAAAGTAAAAAAGCGAAGAACAATATGTGAAAAGCTCATAGGCAATGGATCAGTGATGGATAATTATGCAGGATGCGATTCCTCATGCAATAGTTATAACATAGGGTGATATAGAACTAGCTCCAATTCATCAATGTAATGTAGGCATGTATTCCATAAATAGTCATACGTGAAAAGAACTTGCATGGCATCTTTTGTCCTACCCTCCCGTTGCAGCGGGGTCCTTATGGAAACTAAGGGATATTAAGGCCTCCTTTTAATAGAGAACCGGAACAAAGCATTAGCACATAGTGAATACATGAACCCCTCAAACTACGGTCATCACCGAGAAGTATCCCGATTATTGTCACTTCAGGGTTGTCGGATCATAACACATAATATGTGACTATAGACTTGCAAGATAGGATCAAGAACACACATATATTCATGAAAACATACTAGGTTCAGATCCGAAATCATGGCACTCGGGCCCTAGTGACTAGCATTAAGCATAGCAAAGTCATAGCAACATCAATCTCAGAACATAGTGGATACTAGGGATCAAACCCTAACGAAACTAACTTAATTACATGGTAAATCTCATCCAACCCATCACCGTCTAGCAAGCCTACGATGGAATTACTC
The DNA here is from genome assembly GCF_018294505.1 of Triticum aestivum. NCBI lineage: Eukaryota > Viridiplantae > Streptophyta > Magnoliopsida > Poales > Poaceae > Triticum > Triticum aestivum. The sequence goes on from NC_057813.1 coordinate 7,462,548, forward strand.
ACGCACGGCGGTGAGCATCATGAAATTGGTGATGGAGGATGGTTGATGATGACGACGATGACGAATCCCCCTCTCCGGAGCCCCGAACGGACTCCAGATCAGCCCTCCCGAGAGAGATTAGGGCTTGGCGGCGGCTCCATGTCGTAAAATGCGATAAACTTTCTCTCTGATTTTTTTCTCCCCGAGACGGAATATATGGAGTTGGAGTTGAGGTCGGAGGAGGTCCAGGGGGCCCATGAGATAGGAGGCCGCGCCCTAGGGGGCGGGCGCCTCCCTGTCTCGTGGATAGGCTGTGGGCCCCCCTGGCATTAATTCTTTCGCCAAAATTCTTATTAATTCCAAAAAGTGCCTCCGTGGATTTCCAGGACATTCCGAGAACTTTTCTTTTCTACGCATAAAACAACATCATGACAGTTCTGCTGAAAGCAGCGTCAGTCCGAGTTAGTTTCATTCAAATCATGCAAGTTAGAGTCCAAAACAAGGGCAAAAGTGTTTGGAAAAGTAGATACGTTGGAGACGTATCACAAACCTAAAATTATCTTCCACCCTCTTGAATTTGACCATTAGTGTGCTTGTCAGGCATTTATTCTGGGACCACCAGGAGCACCAGCTACCAACAACCAGGAGCCAAACAATGCAGTTCTTCATCTTACAACTATTTTAGGTACATTATATAGGTTGGGAAAATTGGTTCGGCATGTTTCTTATTTATAAACTGCTTTGGATAACACTACAAAATGACCCAATAATATATGCATAACTCAGATCAAGCCATAACCAGATAACTAAGATATGAGAACTACCTTTTCATGTTCATCAAATGACTGAGATGTTCTTTGACCAGAATCATCGCTACCAATATTTTCACAACAGTCATTTTGTGAGAATGTGATAGTCCCAATAACATCGGCCAATGATTTAAAGAACCTCTCAAGCTTTTCAGATGCTTCAACGGCAGAATCTTTGTGATGGGACCCCTCCCCTTTTGGATCCAACGTAGAAAGAGCACTCTCATACTTAATACCATGAAGAAAACTTTTAAGAACAGCATCCCGCGGTGGTCTACCAATATCAGCAGGTTTTGTTTCATCCAGTAGTCTTAAGTGCTCAAGTTCCTAATAAAGCAGGTATGAGAGGTTTACCAATAAGTAAATCATGAGAAAAGGAATGTAAAGCCAGATCTGCCTCTCCATTTGAATGAACACCAAACCAAATCGCTAGGAAGTTTCTGAAATCTCTAGCTCTAGATTCTTTAGGGAGGGAGAGAGAGGGGAAAGAGATGTACCTGGAGGTCTAGCAGGCGCGGTGGGAGAGCCTGGTGAGCCCGACCGCCGCCGCTACTGATGGCTCCACCCTTGTGGTAGCCGGTTGCAATGACGCGCAACACCTGTCCTCCTCCTGTCGACGCGCCAGCCGGTGGCAAGGGCGTGCTCCGGTTGACCTTCTCCCATTGAGCGCACAACAGCGCCCTCCCCGGGGAAGAGCAGCGCCACATTCCTCTCCTCCCGTCACGCGAGGTTACTGGGAAGCGGCAGCGCGAGCGGCAGATCCTCGATGGCGAGCGGCAGAGAGAGGCGGACGACGGGAAGGGGGACGAACGATGGTGAGAGCAGGAGCGATGAGGCTGGTGGCTAGGGTTAGGGTTTGGAGAAGAGAGAGAGAGAGAGAGAGAGAGAGAGGGAGAGAGAGAGAGAGAGAGAGAGAGAGAGAGAGAGAGAGAAGGCAGGAGGAAGAGGATAGGGGCGGCACGAGGTCGTGGATAGGTGACCGGGCGAGCGGCGACGGCGGCGGCGGCCGACGGCGGTGGGGCAGGGAGGGACGCGGGAGGGAGGGAGAGAGAGGCAGGCGCGGGAGGGGGAGAAGGAGGCGAGCGGGGTGGAGGGGGAGGGGAACGATGGTCTCTATGGTCTTGCCCTGCCTGCGCTATAGGATCTTTTCCCAGCCAGGTGAAATGACGAGAATGCCCTTGGCGGGGCAGCGTAATTACGCGCGGTGGCACGGCCAGGTTGGACACTGGGAAAATATCAGACGGCTAGAGACGATTGGGTAAATATCCGACGACCCACAGCGACCGAGCCCGAGATCCAACGGCCAGAACACAATCAAGAAAACGATCCGACGGCTAGAATGCTCTAATCGCTGAGGAGCGCCGGTGGAATGTTGAGTTCTTGTTTATGGATCATTTGGTTTATTGTATCATAATATATGAAATATTTTCTATCATTTTGGTTGTTTAATCATGCTCGAGGAGGTTTTCTATTGTCACCAACTAGTTGTTGTGTGCTAATCATAAATGACTAATTGGGGAAGATAAAAAAACCCAGAGCATGATTAAACCACCAAAATGGTATTTCCTCTGTCCCATAATGTAAGACGTGTTTTTCACTACACTACAGTCAAAAAACGTCTTGCATTATAAGTAGAATATAATTCATATATTTGATTGATTAGTTGGTCAAATTACAAAGCTATGCATTTCGTATTTATAAAAAGATATAGTTGCCACCATTAACTAAACTAACATTTACATCTTATTTTTATTTCAGATGAAGTTGCCTGGCATGAAGATATAATTTCTTTTAGTTGCCTTGGCTTCTCTGCTCCCGAGTGTCAGTACCGCTGCAAGCCAGATCCTGAGCTTTAGTTACCAAGAAGCACTCAAGTCTTTGGTCATGACACTGCCTCGGAAGGTGTCGACTTCTCCAAGAATGTTTGCCAGCGACACCATCGTGTAAGGAGAGGCCACATATGCCCTAACACAATGCCGAAGAGACACAAACAACTCCAGTTGCAGAACATGCATTGATGAAGCTATCTGGAAGGCACATGTTGTTTGTGTGCTCAGAAAGGAAGCAATCATCATCTACGAGCTTTGCACTCTTCAAGTTTCTGTGAGATGATCAATTGGGCATCTCTAGTGCAGTGGTGTAGTGTGACACTCCAAAATTTTTGTGATTTTTGTTTTCAGAAAGAGCCTTGCTTGGTTTGAAAGAAGGTCATTTAAACCCTTCCTAAAAAACCATCTTCTAAGTTTGCCCTCTCAAAAATCTTTTTCTTGGATTTAGTTTCTTTTAAAAAGAAAACCTTTTTGATTTTTGGTCTTTCATTGGATTTTGACCCACTCTGGTTTACCATGCCTCCTATGGTAAAACTACCCCAAAACCCCTCCTTCCACTTTGGTACAACCCAAACATTCTGTCCAAACTAATAAAATCCATTTTTGGATTTTATTCCAATTATTTTTCCTCCCAAAATAATTCTGTCTTTTCTTTTGAGCCTAGGTGATTTGCAAAGCAAGTACCATAATGCTTTTGATTTTTATCCTCAACTCAACACCCCTGGATAGTCCTTTGTACCCACAACCCAGAACCATCTTGATTCACTCTTCTTCTTTTCAAATATTTCAAATTACACTCACTGCAAGTTTGGACCAGATTTGCCAAATTTGGTGAAATTCATATATACACTTCTCCAAAAATTCCACCAAAATTCAGGCAACCTCTAGTTGCAATGAGAGGCCACTCCACCAAAAATTAGCTCAAGGAAAAATCCCTAGATACCAGAATCATTCTTTCGAACACCTGGCATGCACTGTTTTGTTCATATTCAGTAAATTCAGAAAGTTCAGTGTCGTTTCTCCGACAGAACTTCAGTCACATGCTCACTGTGCGTTTGGCTCGATGCTCGCAGCCTGGCCTGCTTGTCCGGAGCTCCACACGCGCGCTTGGCGCCTTCCTGGCGTCGGTGGCGCCCTGGCCCGCCTGCGCCGGCGTGCTTTGCGGCGGCCGAAACACCGTAACAGCCGACAAGAAGCAAAACGGCGGCTCAACGCCGTTCGGCGCCGCCCAAACCTCCTGGTGGCTCCGCGTGGCCATCTCCTTGCTAGCGCACGCATGCAGCACTGTCGCCGTGGCTTGGCACGCGCAGAGCGCGCTCTCTGCCGTCGACGGGCCGTGCGGCTGTTCCGTCGAGGGCAGGCCGTAAACCTCCCTCCCGTGCTGAGCTGGACCCTAAAATGGCACCACTACTCCACCTAGGCGATGCTCAAGCTCCTAAGCCGACCGTCCAGCCACAGCGTCGCCGTAATCAACTCGCCGGACTTATCCGTTCACGGCAACCGACTCGGGCCGGCTATATATAGCACCCCCGAGCCCGCTCTCGCCCCCGCACGACTCCACCACCTCACTAGACCCCGCCTAGCCACTGGGAGAGCCTCGAGGGGCCCTTCTTCCCCGACTCCGGCCGCCCCGTTCCGCCTCGGCCTCCACCTCGATTCGCTCTGGTGAGGCCGTCTCCGACGCCCTAACTCCATCAGCAACCCTCTCGAGCAACTAGGAGACTAACCCCCACTCCTATTTGATCCCCGCAGCTCCCTCCGGCGAGATCCACGACTGCCCAAACCGCCGTCCGCCGGAGCAAGGGCCGCCGTCGACACAGTGCTCGCCGGCGACCACCACCACCACCCACAGACGCGGAACGGTGCACTGATCTCGAAGGTAACTCCCGATCACCTTGCCTCGCCGTGGATCGCCGCCGGCGACCACCGCACCTCTCGGGCGCCGTCGCGCTCTGTTTCTCCATTTGAAATTTCAAACCCGACAGGTGGAGCCCGCCTGTCAGCCTCACAGCCGTTTCTTTTAAACGAAACGTTATCCTGGACTTTTCCACAGAGCCCCCTGGAAACTTTCTGTTTCATTACAGATGGGTCCTTGGACCAAAACTCTTATAACTTTTAAACAGAAAATGATTTTTGATTGATTGCATTTCTGTCATCTTTATTTTTCTGTCTAGTTTTTTGTCATATTTATTTGAAAAATATTTGCAACAGTTTTCTGTACACTCACGGTATTTACGTTGCGTACGTATTTTTCTTATACCGTAGATACCGGAGGAGGTGACGGAGCTGCAAACTTCACACAGTTAAACTCCGACTACTCCGAACCAGGCAAGCATGTTTGAACTCTTGATATGATGAGTGTTGTTGCATGTTTGCATTTTAGTATAGTCATGGCATGTTTATGAACATCACTTTGAATGTTATATTTCATGCACATAAGCGGAAAGCAAGTTTCGGAAAGCATTATGTTGTTGGATACATATTTGCATAGCCATGTGTTGGCATGAGGATGGGTAAGATGGCAGTGTTGTGACATGCCAGTCTTATGCCAGGTTATTTGACTTCCGTGTCATTGTGAAACAAATCACATTTCCATTCATTCCTTCCTTTACTGTCACATGTTTTCCGAAAGGAATATGGCATAGTAGGTTGCAAATCGTTTTCCTGGTACACACCAAATAGAGAGGCCGGGATGAGGGTTCCATGGCCCTGGATTAAAGCCCGTCATCCGGTCAGGGGGCATGGGTGTTTCCGGTTGGGACCGAGAGGGGGGCACCCCTTAGAGCGCGCGTATAGAAATTTGATCCCATGCTATTCGAGGTTGTGGCCTCCCCGTCTCAAAGTTTTTCTTGGACATTGTCCTGGGTGATTCCTGGCATCGTGAGGTGAAATGGGTGTGTACTAGTTAAATGTGTTTCTACTGAAATACCGTAAACGGAACTAGTCCTTCGTGACTATGGAAATCCGTTGGCTGTGGTCAGTTCATCCAACTCTGCAGAGTCTCAAATCTTTCAATTATCTTGTACTTTGTTCAAGTACTATATTCATCTTATCTTGTCAGGTATCGGCCTCAGTGACAAAACTCCGATGGAATTTATGTGTGATAAACCCGGTTAAAAGATTATTCTTGTGGATGGACTAATCTTGTCATTTACATTTATTACAAGCCCTGTCTGCGATGTCGCTCAGACGTCGACGGTGGCATACCTGTTATCTACTTTTGTTATAGGCCCTGTCTGTGATGTCGCTCAGACGTCCGACGGTGGCATATCTGTTATTTACATTTGTGGCAAGCCCTGTCTGCGATGTCGCTCAGACGTCCGACTGTGGCATTTCTTTCAAAGCCCTTTATGTGATGTCGCTCAGACGTCCGACTGTGGCATTTCTTTTAAAGCCCTTTATGTGATGTCGCTCAGACGTCCGACTGTGGCATTTCTTTTAAAGCCCTTTATGTGATGTCGCTCAGACGTCCGACTGTGGCATCTCTTTCAAAGCCCTTTGTGTGATGTCGCTCAGACGTCCGACTGTGGCATTTCTTTTAAAGCCCTTTATGTGATGTCGCTCAGACGTCCGACTGTGGCATTTCTTTTAAAGCCCTTTATGTGGTGTCGTTTAGACGCCCAACTGCGGCATGCATTTTATTTATTTACCTTTCGAGGCGTCGCTCCTGACACCCGATCGATTTTCAGTTATTTATTTTATTTATCAAGTCCTGCAATATTATCGTTGTTAAATGAGCATCATCCTTATTCATGACGCATTCATGCATTCATTGATTATATCTTTTGTCCGAACTGTCTTGCGAGTACTTTCAAAGTACTTACCTAGCTTGTTGATTTGGCCAGATGTTGATGAAGGCGATCTCATGGATGAAGAGTTTGATAGCGAGTCCGACGCCTAGAGGAGTCCTAGTCAGTCCTGTGCGATCCTGTTTTGGTCTTTGTATTATCCGCTTCCGCAACCCCCGAATAAATTCATCGAGCCTTCTCCGACGCTCGATGAGCTGCCAGTTAGGAGTCAAGTTATCCACTACTTTTTCCTCGAGCTAGTAGCGTGCCACCACACCCCTGTGTCATAACCGCCCATATGTAAGATATTGGCGAGTTTGTAATAAATTGTCGAGCAGCCTCAGCTCTACCCTGTAATATATTTGATGCTACTAGTTCTTTGTTTATCAAGCATTTGTCTACCAGAAAGGATGACTTTTTCCTATACTGGGATTTAAAGATCGATTTTCTCAATATTTATTTATTGAAAAAGTCGGTCGTGACAGACTTGGTAACCAGAGCTAGGCTGACTGTAGGAAGCCACTAGGTGCGATCGCTAATTTAAATATTAGCATGGCAGTTTTTATTTTTGTTTTTACAAAACGTAGTCATCTTTCTGACAGTCAGCATAAAAATTTATGATCTGATCACTCAGAATTTTTGCCTACTTTTGTAGATGGCCAGCAGCGACTGCGAGTCTCAAATGTTCGCCAACGTGCCAGAGGGGTTCGTCAAACTCCTCTCCTTCGTCGTTCAGGTCGCGATGGGGCCATCCATGCGCCCAGTCTTCACGCTTTATCCACACAAGATCAACGACAGTCTGACCATGCACCAAGCCGCGGTGCAATTCAGGGGAGGGCGTGTAGAGATGCGCCGCTTCCGTTTCTTGGGGAGAGCCATGCCTACAGAGAGGCATGCTATGCAGATGGCAGCCCGCGAGGTGATAGCTCGTCTTCGGGATGTCCTTCCTGCAATGAAGACCCGTCGCTATCGCTACCTTCCATGTCATGTGCCTTACACCTGTCACTACTCATTCTCTTGCCCCAGAGGAGAGCAAGACGAGGCCTTTGAGATGCTTGTCGAGTACCTCCGGGCCCTGGAGGCAGCCTTTGACAGCATGGTGGACGACCTCGTAGCTGCCCGCATGGACTCAGTTCATGGATGTGCTGCTAACAGAAGGGAACTCCTACACACCGCTCCACCGCTGACCTTTATCTCGTCCTCAGCTTCTCATTCGCCTACCATTCTCGCTACTGCACGTCGTCTGCCTACCACTGAGGAATTCAACCAGGCTATTGCACCCACTCCCGTTCGTGCTGCACCACTTTTTGCACCCACTCCCATACGTGCTACTCCACCTATTCCGCCCACTCTTACTCAGGGTACTCCGCCTATGGCACCTGCTCCATCAGCTCAGCGCAGCGTTCCTCGTCTGGAACCTATTAGCAAGGAGGAAGTTGATTCCCCAACGTCACTGCGTCTCACCCTCGGCAGGCCAAGGGAGATCCTCACCATCTCCGACTGAGTACGCGTAGACGCCATGCGATGTATCGACTTGTGTAATATGTTTATATGTACATAGGTTGTGAGGAGTAGCCTGTTTGCGCATCATGTAGGATCTGGAGGAGTGCACCAGTTTAAATAACATGTCAGGATTATGTACGCATATCCTGAGTGATGTACTGTATAATTATGCCCGCGTATAAGATATGTAATAGTCCTTCTCCGCGTGCAATCGTGTGTTTCCAAAAATATCCCGGAGTTTAAAAATGTTCTTTGTGTGTGATTTTATTGACTTTTGCGACTCTCTTTCTTATCTTACGAGTTCACAATATATATCCCCAGAGTGAAAGATGTCTCGTCCTTGGACACGCTCCATGCCAACTCAGCCAGAAGAAAATTATAGCACACCGCAAAACCAAAATTTCACTCAGGGTCAGACAAGTCAATAGGGCAGTGAAACAACTTTTACACAAGTTTGTCGTTTGTATGAACAAAGTCAGCAGCAACACCAGGAAATGATGAACCAATTCATCAATATGGGAAGTAACCGTGGTCAGTATCAACCGCAATCCAAATTATCTGAGTTACAAAAGACGCGTCCTCCAACATTTTCTCATACTGACAAGCCTCTTGAGGCCGATGACTGGCTTCGAGACATGGAGAGAAAATTAATTATCGCACAGTGTTCAGACCGTGAAAAAGTATTGTATGCACCACATTATCTCACAGGAGCAGCTGCATCATGGTGGGAAAACTTCCTGCACATGCACCCCAACAAAATGAAATCACCTGGGAAAATTTCAAAGAAGGTTTTCGTGGGGCACATATTCCTAAGAGCGTCATGAAAATCAAGAAGAAAGAATTTGATGAACTCAAGCAAAGGGCCATGACAGTGTCAGAATACAACAGCCAATTCACTCTACTGTCTCGCTACGCCAATGAAGAACGCATGACCGAGAGCAAGAAGATGGAAAAATTCTTGGAAGGCCTGGCACCCGCCCTTAAGTTCCAGCTAGTTGTGCATACCTTTCCAGATTTTAAAACACTGGTGGATAAGGCCATTACTCTGGAAAATGAGCGACGTAGCCTGGAAGATTTCCGCAAACGCAAAAGGGACCAGACTACTTTTGCTCGCAACCCCAGAAACAAGACGGAAATTCAGAAGGATAGAACACACAAAACCCCGACGGAAAATTCACGCCCAATCAAGAATTTCCATGCAAGAGACAAAGAGTTCACCTATCGCCCAGGAGTTACCTGTTATGCTTGTGGAGAAGAAGGGCACTATGCCAAGCAGTGCCCCAAGCCAAGGAGCTCAACCCCGAAGCTCAATAATGGTGGCAATAATTCAGCACCAAAGTAAAGCAATTTCAGCCCCAACAACAACCACCGGAAAGGTCACTTGAACCACGTGACCCGAGAGGAAGCATAGAACGCCCCAGATATCGTACTCGGTATGTACCCCGTCAACACAATACCTGCCATGGTTTTGTTTGATTCTGGAGCTTCTCACTCATTCGTTTCGAAAAGTTTTGCTTTGCAAAATAATTTTTCGATGCTTCCCTTGGAAAAATCAATGATCATCAAGTCCCCTGGAATTAAGCAAGTGACCCAGACTTACTGTCAAGGTGTGGTTATTGAATTTGAAGGATTGAAGTTTTACGCCAACCTTATTGTACTGGAAAGCAAAGGACTGGATGTCATCCTAGGAATGGATTGGTTAACCACCAACAAAGGTTTTATTGACTGCTTCAACCGTACCGTGATTCTCACACACCATCATGGGAAGAAAATAAAAGTTTCAGCCAAAGAGAGACAAATACCTCGGCAACCTAGATTAAACAAGGTGGACGTTTCCGAGCTAAACAAGGTTCCAGTAGTATGTGAATTCCTAGACGTATTTCCAGAAGAACTACCAGGCATGCCACCGGACCGAGAGATAGAATTCAACATTGAGCTAGCACCCGGAACCGCTCCTATTTACAAGAAACCTTACAGAATGACACCATCCGAATTGGTAGAGTTGAAGAAGCAAATAAAAGAATTGTTGGAGAAAGGATACATACGAGCCAGCTCCTCACCTTGGGGTTCTCCAATTTTATTTGCCAAGAAGAAGGATGGAACAATGAGGTTGTGTATTGATTATCGAGCTCTCAACATGGTCACAATCAAGAACAAATACCCAATGCCCCAAATAAATGATTTATTCGATCAGCTCGCACAGGCCAAAGTCTTCTCAAAAATTGACTTGAGATCAGGATACCACCAATTAAAAGTATGAACAGAAGATATCCCCAAGACCGCCTTCACCTCCAGATATGGGCTATATGAGTTCATAGTAATGCCATTCGGGCTAACCAACGCCCCCGCATATTTCGTTCACCTCATGAACAAAGTATTTATGAAGTATATGGACAAGTTTGTTGTGGTATTCATCGATGATATTCTGATATATTCCAAAACACCAGAAGAGCATGCCGAACATCTCAGGATTGTACTCGGAGAACTCAGGAAACATCAGATGTACGCCAAATTCAGCAAATGTGAATTTTGGCTAAGGCAGGTGGGTTTTCTGGGCCACGTGCTAACCCAAGAAGGTATTACAGTAGACCCAGAAAAAGTCAAGGCCGTACTTGGCTGGAAACCACCAGCTAACGTAATGGACGTACGGAGTTTCTTGGGAATGGCAGGCTATTATCGGAGATTTATTGAAGGATTCTCCACTATAGCAAAGCCCATGACACAATTGCTCAAGAAAGGCAAGAAGTTTGAATGGACAGAAGCATGTGAGAAAAGCTTCCAAGAGCTAAAAAGCAAATTAACAACGACACCAGTACTAATTGTGCCAGATATACACAAGAATTTTGAGGTATATTGTGACGCATCCCGGAAAGGCCTCGGATGCGTATTGATGCAAGAAGGCAAGGTAGTTGCATATGTCTCTAGACAGCTACGCAAGCATGAGGAGAATTATCCCACTCATGACTTAGAATTAGCAGCGGTCATCCATGCACTCAAGGAATGGAGACACTTCCTACTTGGGAATGGTTGTGAGATAATATACACAGACCATAAGAGTCTTAAGTATATTTTCACATAGCCAGAGTTAAATTTGCGACAACGACGCTGGTTAGAGTTGGTGAAGGATTATGATGTTGGAATCCACTATCATCCCGGAAAAGCAAATGTTGTGGCAGATGCACTTAGTCGAAATCCCAGCCCGGACGACAACAGTATACCAAAGTTGAGGCTAGAATTTCAGCAGGAATTTGCCCGACTCAATCTAATAATGGTTACCGAAGGCAGTGTGTCGAATATAGAAATACAGCCTACCCTGATGGAAAGGATCAAGGAAGCCCAGCACGGACACCCCAGCATTGAGGGCATAAAAAGAAAAGTGAGTTTGGGAAGAGCCTCAGAATTCAACGTAGATGAGCAAGGAACATTGTGGTACGGAGAGAGGCTATGCGTACCAAATGTCAAGGACCTCAGATAGCAGATATTGACTGAAAGTCACACAGCTCCGAATTCAATCCATCCTAGAGGGACAAAAATGTACAAAGACCTTTAGGAAATTTTTTGGTGGCACGGTATGAAGAGAGATATAGCCACGTTCATTGCATGCTGTGGCTCTTGTCAGCGTATCAAGGCCGAACACCAGAAACCAGCCGGACTGTTACAGCCAAATAAGATACCTGAGTGGAAATGGGATGAGATTGGAATGGACTTTATCGTTGGACTGCCAGGGTCACGACACGGAAATGATGCCATATGGGTCATAACCGACAGATTAACCAAGGTGGCACATTTTATTCCGGTAAAGACAACTTACACCTCTCAGAGGCTGGCCAGACTTTATCTTGCCCATATCGTCTGCCTGCATGGAGTCCCTAAGACTATCATCTCCGATAGAGGCACACAGTTCGTCTCTATGTTTTGGGATCACCTACAACAGGCACTGGGAACCCAACTAGCCTTCAGTACCGCATACCATCCCCAGACTGATGGGCAGACGGAACACGTAAAGCAAATCCTAGAAGACATGCTAAGAGCATGTGTCCTCACCTACGGGAACAGTTGGGAAGAAAGTTTGCCATATGCAAAGTTCGCATACAACAACAGCTATCAAGCCAGCTTGCAAATGGCACCCTTTGAAGCTCTATATGGGAGAAGATGTCGTACCCCGCTAAATTGGTCAGAAACCAGAGACAGCCATATCTTTGGCCCAGATATGCTCAAGGAGGCCGAGGAGAAAGTTAAGACAAATAGAGAACGACTCAAAACAGCTCAAAGTCGGCAGAAGAGTTATTACGACCGAAAGCATCGGGAAGTCAGTTTTGAGCCCGGAGAATTGGTATACCTGAGAGTTTCTCCTATGAAGGGTCTGCAACGATTCAAGATTAAGGGGAAACTAGCACCAAGATTCATCGGACCATTTCATATAGTGGCCCGAAGAGGCACGGTAGCCTACCAGCTAGACCTACCCGGAGACTTATCCGGTATCCACAACGTGTTTCACATCTCGTAGTTGAGAAAATACGTGAGCAACCCAGAGAAGCAAGTTTCACATGAGAATATTGACGTGCAACCGGACCTCACTTACCGGGAGCACCCAATAAAAATATTAGAAGAGTTGAGAGGAGGACCCGACAGAAAACCATTAAATTTTTCAGAGTTCAGTGGAGTAATCACACCGAGAATGAAGCAACCTGGGAGAGCGAGGATTTTCTTCGGACAGAGCACCCACACCTGTTTAAGGATCAGCTGAAATCTCGGGGACGAGATTTTTCCTAAGGGGGTAGGTGCTGTGACACTCCAAAAATTTTGTGATTTTTGTTTTCAGAAAGAGCCTTGCTTGGTTTGAAAGAAGGTCATGTAAACCCTTCCTAAAAACCATCTTCTAAATTTGCCCTCTCAAAAATCTTTTTCTTGGATTTAGTTTCTTTTAAAAAGAAAACCTTTTTGATTTTTGGTCTTTCATTGGATTTTGACCCACTCTGGTTTACCATGCCTCCTATGGTAAAACTCCCCCAAAAACCCCTCCTCCCACTTTGGTACAACCCAAACATTCTGTCCAAACTAATAAAATCCATTTTTGGATTTTATTCCAATTATTTTTCCTCCCAAAATAATTCTGTCTTTTCTTTTGAGCCTAGGTGATTTGCAAAGCAAGTACCATAATTCTTTTGATTTTTGAGCTCAACTCAACACCCCTGGATAGTCCTTTGTACCCACAACCCAGAACCATCTTGATTCACTCTTCTTCTTTTCAAATATTTCAAATTACACTCACTACAAGTTTGGACCAGATTTGCCAAATTTGGTGAAATTCATATCTACACTTCTCCAAAAATTCCACCAAAATTCAGGCAACCTCTAGTTGCAATGAGAGGCCACCCCACCAAAAATCAGCTCAAGGAAAAATCCCTAGATACCAGAATCATTCTGTCGAACACCTGGCATGCACTGTTTTGTTCATATTCAGTAAATTCAGAAAGTTCAGTCTCGTTTCTCCGACAGAACTTCAGTCACATGCTCACTGTGCGTTTGGCTCGATGCTTGCAGCCTGGCCTGCTTGTCCGGAGCTCCACACGCGCGCTTGGTGAAGGAAATATGCCCTAGAGGCAATAATAAAGTTATTATTTATTTCCTCATATCATGATAAATGTTATTATTCATGCTAGAATTGTATTAACCGGAAACATGATACACGTGTGAATACATAGACAAACATAAAGTCACTAGTATGCCTCTACTTGACTAGCTCATTAATCAAAGATGGTTATGTTTCCTAACGATAGACATGTGTTGTCATTTGATTAATGGGATCACATCATTAGGAGAATGATGTGATTGACATGACCCATTCCGTTAGCCTAGCACTTGATCGTTTAGTATGTTGCTATTGCTTTCTTCATGACTTATACAAAGTTCCTGCAACTATGAGATTGTGCAACTCACCTTTACCGGAAGAACACTTTGTGTGCTACCAAACGTCACAACGTAACTGGGTGATTATAAAGGTGCTCTACAGGTGTTTCCGAAGGTACATGTTGGGTTGGCATAATTCGAGATTAGGTTTTGTCACTCCGATTGTCGGAGAGGTATCTCTGGGCCCTCTCGGTAATACTCATCACTTAAGCCTTGCAAGCATTATAACTAATAAGTTAGTTATGAGATGATGTATTACAGAACGAGTAAAGAGACTTACCGGTAACGAGATTGAACTAGGTATTGGATACCGACGATCAAATCTCGGGCAAGTAACATACCGATGACAAAGGGAACAACGTATGTTGTTATGCGGTTTGACCGATAAAGATCTTCGTAGAATATGTAGGAATCAATATGGGCATCCAGGTCCCGCTATTGGTTATTGACCGAGAATGGTTTTTGGTCATGTCTACATAGTTCTCGAACCCGTAGGGTCCGCACGCTTAACGTTTCGATGACAGTTTTATTATAAGTTTATAAGTTTTGATGTACCGAAGTTTGTTCAGAGTCCCAGATGTGATCACGGACATGACGAGGAGTCTCGGAATGGTCGAGACATAAAGATTGATATATTGGAAGCCTATATTTGGACATCGGAATGGTTCCGGGTGAAATCGGCATTTTACCGGAGTACCGGGAGGTTACCGGAACCCCCCGGGGGGTTAATGGGCCTACATGGGCCACGAGGGAGAAGAGGGAAGGAGCCAGGAGGGGGCCGCGCCCCCTCCCCCTCCTAGTCCGAATAGGACAAGGGAAGGGGGGCGGCGCCCCCCCTTTCCTTCCCCTCTTCCTCCTCTTTCCCCCCTTCTCCTACTCCTACTTGGAAAGAGGGAGTCCTACTCCCGGTGGGAGTAGGACTCCCCCCCTTGGCGCGCCCTCTAGGCCGGCCGCCTCCTCCCCCCTGTCTCCTTTATATACGGGGGCGGGGGGGGGGGCACCCCAAACACACAAGTTGATCTACGGATCGTTCCTTAGCCGTGTGCGGTGCCCCCCTCCACCATATTCCACCTCGGTCATATCGTCGCGGAGTTTAGGCGAAGCCCTGCGCCGGTAGAACATCATCATCGTCACCACGCCGTCGTGCTGACGGAACTCATCCCCGAAGCTTTGCTGGATCGGAGCCCGGGGATCGTCATCGAGCTGAACGTGTGCTGAACTCGGAGGTGCCGTACGTTCGGTGCTTGGATCGGTCGGATCGTGAAGACGTACGACTACATCAACCGCGTTGTCATAACGCTTCCGCTTACGGTCTACGAGGGTACGTGGACGAACACTCTCCCCTCTCGTTGCTATTCCATCACCATGATCTTGCGTGTGCGTAGGAATTTTTTTGAAATTACTACGTTCCCCAACAGTGGCATCCGAGCCTAGGTTTTATGCGTTGATGTTATATGCACGAGTAGAACACAAGTGAGTTGTGGGCGATATAAGTCATACTGCTTACCAGCATGCCATACTTTGGTTCAGCGGCATTGTGAGATGAAGCGGCCCGGACCGACATTACGCGTACGCTTACGCGAGACTGGTTTCACCGCTACGAGCACTCGTTGCTTAAAGGTGACCGGCGGGTGTCTGTCTCTCTCACTTTAGTTGAACCGAGTGTGGCTACGCCCGGTCCTTGCGAAGGTTAAAACAGCACCAACTTGACAAACTATCGTTGTGGTTTTGATGCGTAGGTAAGAACGGTTCTTGCTAAGCCCGTAGCAGCCACGTAAAATTTGCAACAACAAAGTAGAGGACGTCTAACTTGTTTTTGCAGGGCATGTTGTGATGTGATATGGTCAAGACGTGATGCTATATTTTATTGTATGAGATGATCATGTTTTGTAACCGAAGTTATCGGCAACTGGCAGGAGCCATATGGTTGTCGCTTTATTGTATGAAATGCAAACGCCCTGTAATTGCTTTACTTTATCACTAAGCGGTAGCGATAGTCGTAGAAGCAATAGATGGCGTAACGACAACGATGCTACGATGGAGATCAAGGTGTCGCGCCGGTGACGATGGTGATCACGACGGTGCTTCGAAGATGGAGATCACAAGCACAAGATGATGATGGCCATATCATATCACTTATATTGATTGCATGTGATGTTTATCCTTTATGCATCTTATCTTGCTTTGATTGACGGTAGCATTTTAAGATGATCTCTCACTAAAATTATCAAGAAGTGTTCTCCCTGAGTATGCACCGTTGCCAAAGTTCGTCGTGCCCAGACACCACGTGATGATCGGGTGTGATAAGCTCTACGTCCATCTACAACGGGTGCAAGCCAGTTTTGCACACGCAGAATACTCAGGTTAAACTTGACGAGCCTAGCATATGCAGATATGGCCTCGGAACACGGAGACCGAAAGGTCGAGCGTGAATCATATAGTAGATATGATCAACATAGTGATGTTCACCATTGAAAACTACTCCATCTCACGTGATGATCGGTTATGGTTTAGTTGATTTGGATCACGTGATCACTTAGATGACTAGAGAGATGTCTGTCTAAGTGGGAGTTCTTAAGTAATATGATTAATTGAACTTAAATTTATCATGAACTTAGTACCTGATAGTATTTTGCTTGTCTATGTTTGTTTGTAGATAGATGGCTCGTGCTGTTGTTCCGTTGAATTTTAATGCGTTCCTTGAGAAAGCAAAGTTGAAAGATGATGGTAGCAATTACACGGACTGGGTCCGTAACCTGAGGATTATCCTCATTGCTGCACAGAAAAGTTACGTCCTGGAAGCACCGCTGGGTGCCAGGCCTGCTGCTGATGCAACTGACGACGTTAAGAACGTTTGGCAGAGCAAAGCTGATGACTACTCTATAGTTCAGTGTGCCATGCTTTACGGCTTAGAACCGGGTCTTCAACGACGTTTTGAACGTCATGGAGCATATGAGATGTTCCAGGAGTTGAAGTTAATATTTCAAGCAAATGCCCGGATTGAGAGATATGAAGTCTCCAATAAGTTCTACAGCTGCAAGATGGAGGAGAATAGTTCTGTCAGTGAACATATACTCAAAATGTCTGGGTATAATAATCACTTGATTCAACTGGGAGTTAATCTTCCGGATGATAGCGTCATTGACAGAATTCTCCAATCACTACCACCAAGCTACAAGAGCTTTGTGATGAACTATAATATGCAAGGGATGAACAAGACTATTCCCGAGCTCTTCGCAATGCTAAAAGCTGCGGAGGTAGAAATCAAGAAGGAGCATCAAGTGTTGATGGTCAACAAGACCACTAGTTTCAAGAAAAAGGGCAAAGGAAAGAAGAAGGGGAACTTCAAGAAGAACAGCAAGCAAGTTGCTGCTCAAGAGAAGAAACCCAAGTCTGGACCTAAGCCTGAAACTGAGTGCTTCTACTGCAAGCAGACTGGTCACTGGAAGCGGAACTGCCCCAAGTATTTGGCGGATAAGAAGGATGGCAAAGTGAACAAAGGTATATGTGATATACATGTTATTGATGTGTACCTAACTAGAGCTCGTAGTAGCACCTGGGTATTTGATACTGGTTCTGTTGCTAATATTTGCAACTCGAAACAGGGACTACGGAATAAGCGAGCACTGGCCAAGGACGAGGTGACGATGCGCGTGGGAAACGGTTCCAAAGTCGATGTGATCGCGGTCGGCACGCTACCTCTACATCTACCTTCGGGATTAGTTTTAGACCTGAATAATTGTTATTTGGTGCCAGCGTTGAGCATGAACATTATATCTGGATCTTGTTTGATGCGAGACGGTTATTCATTTAAATCAGAGAATAATGGTTGTTCTATTTATATGAGTAATATCTTTTATGGTCATGCACCCTTGAAGAGTGGTCTATTTTTATTAAATCTCGATAGTAGTGATACACATATTCATAGTGTTGAAACCAAAAGATGCAGAGTTAATAATGATAGTGCAACTTATTTGTGGCACTGCCGTTTGGGTCATATCGGTGTAAAGCGCATGAAGAAACTCCATACTGATGGACTTTTGGAATCACTTGATTATGAATCACTTGGTACTTGCGAACCGTGCCTTATGGGCAAGATGACTAAAACGCCGTTCTCCGGAACTATGGAGCGAGCAACTGATTTGTTGGAAATCATACATACTGATGTTTGTGGCCCAATGAATGTTGAGGCTCGCGGCGGGTATCGTTATTTTCTCACCTTCACAGATGATTTGAGCAGATATGGGTATATCTACTTGATGAAACACAAGTCTGAAACATTTGAAAAGTTCAAAGAATTTCAGAGTGAAGTGGAAAATCATCGTAACAAGAAAATAAAGTTTCTACGATCTGATCGTGGAGGAGAATATTTGAGTTATGAGTTTGGCCTACACTTGAAACAATGTGGAATAGTTTCGCAACTCACGCCACCTGGAACACCACAACGAAATGGTGTGTCCGAACATCGTAATCGTACTTTACTTGATATGGTGCGATCTATGATGTCTCTTACTGATTTACCGCTATCATTTTGGGGTTATTCTTTAGAGACGGCCGCATTCACGTTAAATAGGGCACCGTCAAAATCCGTTGAAACGACGCCTTATGAACTGTGGTTTGGCAAGAAACCAAAGTTGTCGTTTCTTAAAGTTTGGGGCTGCGATGCTTATGTGAAGAAACTTCAACCAGATAAGCTCGAACCTAAATCGGAGAAATGTGTCTTCATAGGATACCCAAAAGAGACTATTGGGTACACCTTCTATCACAGATCCGAAGGCAAGACATTCATTGCTAAGAATGGATCCTTTCTAGAGAAGGAGTTTCTCTCGAAAGAAGTGAGTGGGAGGAAAGTAGAACTTGATGAGATAACTGTATCTACTCCCTTATTGGAAAGTAGTTCATCACGAGAACCAGTTCCTGTGACAACTACACCAATTAGTGAGGAAGCTGATGATAATGATCATGAAACTTCAGATCAAGTTTCTACTGAACCTCGTAGGTCTACCAGAGTAAGGTCCGCACCAGAGTGGTACGGTAATCCTATTCTGGAAGTCATGTTACTTGACCATGATGAACCTACGAACTATGAGGAAGCGATGATGAGCCCGGATTCCGCAAAATGGCTAGAAGCCATGAAATCTGAGATGGGATCCATGTATGAAAACAAAGTATGGACTTTGGTTGACTTGCCCGATGATCGGCAAGCCATTGAGAATAAATGGATCTTTAAGAAGAAGACTGACGCTGATGGTAATATAACTGTCTATAAAGCTCGACTTGTTGCAAAAGGTTTTCGACAAGTTCAAGGGGTTGACTACGATGAGACTTTCTCACCCGTAGCGATGCTTAAGTCCGTCCGAATCATGTTAGCTATTGCTGCATTTCATGATTATGAAATTTGGCAAATGGATGTCAAGACTGCATTCTTGAATGGATTTCTAGAAGAAGAGTTGTATATGATGCAGCCGGAAGGTTTTGTTGATCCAAAAGGTGCTGACAAAGTGTGCAAGCTCCAGCGTTCCATTTATGGACTGGTGCAAGCATCTCGGAGTTGGAATAAACGCTTTGATAGTGTGATCAAAGCATATGGTTTTATACAGACTTTTGGAGAAGCCTGTATTTACAAGAAAGTGAGTGGGAGCTCTGTAGCATTTCTAATTTTATATGTAGATGACATATTATTAATTGGAAATGATATAGAATTTCTGGATAGCATAAAAGGATATTTGAATAAAAGTTTTTCAATGAAAGACCTCGGTGAAGCTGCTTACATATTGGGCATCAAGATCTATAGAGATAGATCAAGACGCTTAATAGGACTTTCACAAAGCACATACCTTGACAAAATTTTGAAAAAGTTCAAAATGGATCAGGCAAAGAAAGGATTCTTGCCTGTGCTACAAGGTGTGAAGTTGAGTCAAACTCAATGCCCGACCACAGCAGAAGATAGAGAGAAAATGAAAAATGTTCCCTATGCTTCAGCCATAGGCTCTATCATGTATGCAATGCTGTGTACCAGACCTGACGTATGCTTAGCAATAAGCTTGGCAGGAAGGTACCAAAGTAATCCAGGAGTGGATCACTGGACAGCGGTCAAGAACATCCTGAAATACCTGAAAAGGACTAAGGATATGTTTCTCGTATATGGAGGTGACAAAGAGCTAGTCGTAAACGGTTACGTCGATGCAAGCTTTGACACTGATCCGGACGATTCTAAATCGCAAACCGGATACGTGTTTTTATTAAACGGTGGAGCTGTAAGTTGGTGCAGTTCTAAACAAAGCGTCGTAGCGGGATCTACATGTGAAGCGGAGTACATAGCTGCTTCGGAAGCAGCAAATGAAGGAGTCTGGATGAAGGAGTTCATTTCCGATCTAGGTGTCATACCTAGTGCATCGGGACCAATGAAGATCTTCTGTGACAATACTGGTGCAATTGCCTTGGCAAAGGAATCCAGATTTCACAAGAGGACCAAGCACATCAAGAGACGCTTCAATTCCATTCGGGACCAAGTCCAAGTGGGAGACATAGAGATTTGCAAGATACATACGGATCTGAATGTTGCAGACCCGTTGACTAAGCCTCTCTCACGAGCAAAACATGATCAACACCAAGACTCCATGGGTGTTAGAATCATTACTATGTAATCTAGATTATTGACTCTAGTGCAAGTGGGAGACTGAAGGAAATATGCCCTAGAGGCAATAATAAAGTTATTATTTATTTCCTCATATCATGATAAATGTTTATTATTCATGCTAGAATTGTATTAACCGGAAACATGATACACGTGTGAATACATAGACAAACATAAAGTCACTAGTATGCCTCTACTTGACTAGCTCATTAATCAAAGATGGTTATGTTTCCTAACCATAGACATGTGTTGTCATTTGATTAATGGGATCACATCATTAGGAGAATGATGTGATTGACATGACCCATTCCGTTAGCCTAGCACTTGATCGTTTAGTATGTTGCTATTGCTTTCTTCATGACTTATACAAAGTTCCTGCAACTATGAGATTGTGCAACTCACCTTTACCGGAAGAACACTTTGTGTGCTACCAAACGTCACAACGTAACTGGGTGATTATAAAGGTGCTCTACAGGTGTTTCCGAAGGTACATGTTGGGTTGGCATAATTCGAGATTAGGTTTTGTCACTCCGATTGTCGGAGAGGTATCTCTGGGCCCTCTCGGTAATACTCATCACTTAAGCCTTGCAAGCATTATAACTAATAAGTTAGTTATGAGATGACGTATTACAAAACGAGTAAAGAGACTTGCCGGTAACGAGATTGAACTAGGTATTGGATACCGACGATCAAATCTCGGGCAAGTAACATACCGATGACAAAGGGAACAACATATGTTGTTATGCGGTTTGACCAATAAAGATCTTCGTAGAATATGTAGGAATCAATATGAGCATCCAGGTCCCGCTATTGGTTATTGACCGAGAATGGTTTTAGGTCATGTCTACATAGTTCTCGAACCCGTAGGGTCCGCACGCTTAACGTTTCGATGACAGTTTTATTATGAGTTTATAAGTTTTGATGTACCGAAGTTTGTTCGGAGTCCCGGATGTGATCACGGACATGACGAGGAGTCTCGGAATGGTCGAGACATAAAGATTGATATATTGGAAGCCTATATTTGGACATCGGAATGGTTCCGGGTGAAATCGGCATTTTACCGGAGTACCGGGAGGTTACCGGAACCCCCCGGGGGGTTAATGGGCCTACATGGGCCACGAGGGAGAAGAGGGAAGGAGCCAGGAGGGGGCCGCGCGCCCCTCCCCCTCCTAGTCCGAATAGGACAAGGGAAGGGGGGCGGCGCCCCCCCTTTCCTTCCCCTCTTCCTCCTCTTCCCCCCTTCTCCTACTCCTACTTGGAAAGAGGGAGTCCTACTCCCGGTGGGAGTAGGACTCCCCCCTTGGCGCGCCCTCTAGGCCGGCCGCCTCCTCCCCCCTGGCTCCTTTATATACGGGGGCGGGGGGGGGCACCCCAAACACACAAGTTGATCTACGGATCGTTCCTTAGCCGTGTGCGGTGCCCCCCTCCACCATATTCCACCTCGGTCATATCGTCGCGGAGTTTAGGCGAAGCCCTGCGCCGGTAGAACATCATCATCGTCACCACGCCGTCGTGCTGACGGAACTCATCCCCGAAGCTTTGCTGGATCGGAGCCCGGGGATCGTCATCGAGCTGAACGTGTGCTGAACTCGGAGGTGTCGTACGTTCGGTGCTTGGATCGGTCGGATCGTGAAGACGTACGACTACATCAACCGCGTTGTCAAAACGCTTCCGCTTACGGTCTACGAGGATACGTGGACGAACAATCTCCCCTCTCGTTGCTATGCCATCACCATGATCTTGCGTGTGCGTAGGAATTTTTTTTGAAATTACTACGTTCCCCAACACTTGGCGCCTTCCTGGCGTCGGTGGCGCCCTGGGCCGCATGCGCCGGCGTGCTTTGCGGCGGCCGAAACACCATAACGGCCGACAGGAAGCAAAACGGCAGCTCAACGCCGTTCGGCGCCGCCCAAACCTCCTGGTGGCTCCGCGTGGCCATCTCCTTGCCAGCGCACGCATGCAGCACCGTCGCCGTGGCTTGGCACGCGCAGAGCACGCTCTCTGCCGTCGACGGGCCGTGCGGCCGTTCCGTCGAGGGCAGGCCGTAAACCTCCCTCCCGTGCTGAGATGGACCCTAAAATGGCACCACTACTCCACCTAGGCGATGCTCAAGCTCCTAAGCCGACCGTCCAGCCACAGCGCCGCCGTAATCAACTCGCCAGACTTATCCGTTCACGGCAACCGACTCGGGCCGGCTATATATAGCACCCCCGAGCCCGCTCTCGCCCCCGCACAACTCCACCACCTCACTAAACCCCGCCTAGCCACTGGGAGAACCTCGAGGGGCCCTTCTTCCCCAACTCCGGCCACCCCGTTCCGCCTCGGCCTCTACCTCGATTCGCTCCGGTGAGGCCGTCTCCGACGCCCTAACTCCATCAGCAACCCTCTCGAGCAACTAGGAGACTAACCCCCACTCCTATTTGATCCCCGCAGCTCCCTCCAGCGAGATCCACGACTGCCGAACCGCCGTCCACCGGAGCAAGGGCCGCCGTCGACACAGTGCTCACCGGCGACCACCACCACCACCCACATACGCGGAACGGTGCACTGATCTCGGAGGTAACTCCCGATCACCTTGCCTCGCCGTGGATCGCCGCCGGCGACCACCGCACCTCTCGGGCGCCGTCGCGCTCTATTTCTCCATTTGAAATTTCAAACCCGACAGGTGGAGCCCGCCTGTCAGCCTCACAGCCGTTTCTTTTAAACGAAACGTTATCCTGGACTTTTCCACAGAGCCCCCTGGAAACTTTCTGTTTCATTACAGATGGGTCCTTGGACCAAAACTCTTATAACTTTTAAACAGAAAATGATTTTTGATTGATTCCTTTTCTGTCATCTTTATTTTTCTGTCTAGTTTTTTGTCATATTTATTTGAAAAATATTTGGAACACTTTTCTGTACACTCACGGTATTTACGTTGCGTACGTATTTTTCTTATACCGTAGATACCGGAGGAGGTGACGGAGTTGCAAACTTCACACAGTTAAACTCCGACTACTCCGAACCAGGCAAGCATGTTTGAACTCTTGATATGATGCGTGTTGTTGCATGTTTGCATTTTAGTATAGTCATGGCATGTTTATGAACATCACTTTGAATGTTATATTTCATGCACATAAGCGGAAAGCAAGTTTCGGAAAGCATTATGTTGTTGGATACATATTTGCATAGCTATGTGTTGGCATGAGGATGGGTAAGATGGCAGTGTTGTGACATGCCAGTCTTATGCCAGGTTATTTGACTTCCGTGTCATCGTGAAACAAATCACATTTCCATTCATTCCTTCCTTTACTGTCACAAGTTTTCCGAAAGGAATATGGCATAGTAGGTTGCAAATTGTTTTCCTGGTACACACCAAATAGAGAGGCCGGGATGAGGGTTCCATGGCCCTGGATTAAAGCCCGTCATCCGTTCAGGGGGCATGGGTGTTTCTGGTTGGGACCGAGAGGGGGCACCCCTTAGAGCGCGCGTATAGAAATTTGATCCCATGCTATTCGAGGTTGTGGCCTCCCCGTCTCAAAGTTTTTCTTGGACGTTGTCCAGGGTGATTCCTGGCATCGTGAGGTGAAATGGGTGTGTACTAGTTAAATGTGTTTCTACTGAAATACCGTAAACGGAACCAGTCCTTCGTGACTACAGAAATCCGTTGGCTGTGGTCAGTTCATCCAACTCTGCAGAGTCTCAAATCTTTCAATTATCTTGTACTTTGTTCAAGTACTATATTCATCTTATCTTGTCAGGTATCAGCCTCACTGACAAAACTCTGGTGGAATTTATGTGTGATAAACCTGGTTAAAAGATTATTCTTGTGGATGGACTAATCTTGTCATTTACATTTATTACAAGCCCTGTCTGCGATGTCGCTCAGACGTCCGACGGTGGCATACCTGTTATCTACTTTTGTTATAGGCCCTGTCTGTGATGTCGCTCAGACGTCTGACGGTGGCATATCTGTTATTTACATTTGTTGCAAGCCCTGTTTGCGATGTCGCTCAGACGTCCGACTGTGGCATTTCTTTCAAAGCCCTTTATGTGATGTCGCTCAGACGTCCGACTGTGGCATTTCTTTTAAAGCCCTTTATGTGATGTCGCTCAGACGTCCGACTATGGCATTTATTTTAAAGCCCTTTATGTGATGTCGCTCAGAGGTCCGACTGTGGCATTTCTTTCAAAGCCCTTTATGTGATGTCGCTCAGACGTCCGACTGTGGCATTTCTTTTAATGCTCTTTATGTGATGTCGCTCAGACGTCCGACTGTGGCATTTCTTTTAAAGCCCTTTATGTGGTGTCGTTTAGACACCCAACTGCGGCATGCATTTTATTTATTTACCTTTCGAGGCGTCGCTCCAGACACCCGATCGGTTTTCAGTTATTTATTTTATTTATCAAGTCCTGCAATATTATCGTTGTTAAATGAGCATCATCCTTATTCATGACGCATTCATGCATTCATTGATTATATCTTTTGTCCGAACTGTCTTGCGAGTACTTTCGAAGTACTTACCTGGCTTGTTGATTTGGCCAGATGTTGATGAAGGCGATCTCATGGATGAAGAGTTTGATAGCGAGTCCGACGCCTAGAGGAGTCCCAGTCAGTCCCGTGCGATCCTATTTTGGTCTTTGTATTATCCGCTTCCGCAACCCCCGAATAAATTCATCGAGCCTTCCCTGACGCTCGATGAGCTGCCAGTTAGGAGTCAAGTTATCCACTACTTTTTTCTCGAGCTAGTAGCATGCCATCACACCCCTGTGTCATAACCGCCCATATGTAAGATATTGGTGAGTTTGTAATAAATTGTTGAGCAGCCTCAGCTCTACGCTGTAATATATTTGATGCTACTGGTTCTCTGTTTATCAAGCATTTGTCTACCAGAAAGGATGACTTTTTCCTATACTGGGATTTAAAGATCGATTTTCTCAATATTTATTTATTGAAAAAGTCGGTCGTGACATGTAGTTAGGATTTCGGGCTAGGATGGTCCAATTAATATAAAAATATTTACACCACGAATACAACATACCAACATACTAGCAAAGGCCGAGCTATATAGCCGAGGGGCATATCAATTAATTGTATTTTTTTATAAGTCTGATTATACATGACATAATTGCACATAGGCACATCACGTCCGAAGATCCATAGACAGTTAATCCAACAACATCTACACAACGTACTAACAAAACGAGGGAGCTAGCGATTAGATCATGTAGTCATGCATTATTGGGCTTGAGCTTTGAGCGCGCTATGGCATGCTGGTTTTATTTACAACTATAGTTAAATATTGTTTAAAAAAATCTATAGCGGAGTATTGGGCCGATTTACAGGGTGGTCCATGGACCACCCTGTCCACCCTCTAAGTATGTCACTGTCTCCCGGCACTAAATGACCCAATTGCTTTGCCCCCACGATGACCCAATTTTGGCCTCCAACTTGATGCGAGCGAATATTATCAAAGGGAGGTCACTAGTTTGCTTGAAAACCCTCGCGTTGCATTTGTTCCAAATTGCCATAGACACGAGCATGATAAGCGACGGCATGGCCTTCCTCCTACTCCCATGGGCGAGGGAAAGATGCTCCCACCAAGATTGAACATCATTGAAAGTTGCCCACTCTAAAGGGTTGAAGTCATCAATAATGAGACAATCTTTAATCATACCCCAAATGCGAATGGAGTGGCGGCAAGTGAAGAGGAGGTGGTGCGTCGTCTCATCCTCGCAGCGGCAAAGGGGGCAAAGGCGACCATTAGGCCACCCTCTATGTTCAAGTCGGTCCGTTGTCCAAACACGGTTTTGGATGATGAGCCAAACAGAGAGTTTGTATTTCGGAGGATCCCAATTCTTCCAAACCAAAGCGTCCATGAAAAAAAACTGTTTTTTTTCAGAATGATGATGTCGTTGAAAAAATTACTTTATTTTTTGAACTAAATAGAGTAGATGGTACCCTAATAATGACCCACTTGTATCTCTATTGCACAAGATCAATCGACCTGGGGCTTCTCATCCTTGTTGTGGTGAGTGTGCTGCTGCTCCAACCTAAGAGCATGTTTGATTCACATGATTTCTGCAAGCATACTGATACGAAAAACACATGAATATAATAAGAATATATGTACAAAATGAAGGATTTAGAAACACGGAAATTCCGAAAGAATATGATCAAGCAAATTAAGTCATACGGCATGAGAAAATATAACCAAAGTCGTATTTGGAATTAATTTGATATTTAAGACAAGAGTTTGAGTTGTCATTTTCGGTTTGATTTGGATTTGCCATTTTATTTCATATTTGTTTCTCTCAAAACTCTACATTTAGGAGTTGGCCTCTATACATACATACACGCACATGCATTGGCTGTAGCTATGCACGTACACGTCGGCTTGGTCATGCATGTAGGTAACTAGTACATGTACCAATTGCATCTTTTCCTCTTGTCTTTCTTCTTTTCTTTCCATGTGCCTTTTCTTACCCATCCACCGATGCACCTAGGGCGTGTTTGGTTGCAGTTTGCAATAGTAGTTGCATTGCATGTCTATCTCTAGCCAGCCTGGTTGCTGAAAAACAGCCTCATATGCAGCAGATGCAACCTGTTTGGTTGCCTGTATCGCATCGAGAGGCACTTACCCCCCTGTTGTTTGGTTGCCTGCATTTGTGCTTAGGATGAGCAGATACAAACTTCAGCTGTTTGGTTGCAAACAGCGTTTGTGTTCTGCTCACCTCATTCGAATGTGGTGGCCTTACCACCACACATGATCAGCACAACAGCAACAACACAATAGCAAGATCAAACACAACAAACTGAACACATCAAGCAAGCGAATGACAGCAAACTACTTAACTAGATAGCATAAGTCTAGATTAAGAGCAGGGGTATCCTCCTTCCCTGCTGTGCCAGGGTGCTGCTCCTAGCCAAAATATGAACAAGTTCCCAACACAAGTCTCGATCGCCACACACCCTAAAAGTTATCCACTAACACCTGACTTAACTTAACTACATAGCCTGCTCGATGCCACCAAGGCAGTTGTGCCTGCTGCAACGATACCTGCACATCACTGACGAGTCGTGGTTGTAGATCTGAACCTTCAGTCCCAGGCCGGAGATGCGCACAACGACAAGGTCGCCGGGGACGATGCGGCGGCGGCAGAAGTAGTTCCACCCCCGACCAAGCACCATGTGGCCCTCGAAGTTCTGGACCTGCACCCAGAACATGCACCGCTTGTTGGCCGAGAGCCTGACCACGCGTGGGAGGTGCTTGATCACCAGCCAGGTGTTCATCACCTCCACGAACTTGGGAGGGACGACGAGCATGGCGAGGTCCTCGTTGTCCTTGATCTGTTGGTAGAATCTCATCGGCTCCCTGGCTCCCTCCTCGTGGCCCTGCCTCGGAGATCGTCCCCTTGAATGAGGCACGCTCATGAAGGCGATCCTGCCAGGCAGGTCCACCGTCCCGAGCCACCTGTTCGTGGGGATGAAATCCTCGGCGCGCTCAGCTCCGGCCACGACCTGATCTCCTCCACCCGCCACATCCCAGTCAGTCTTCAGTATCTTGTCAGGCAACATGACAAGTATTAGTATCAAACAAAGCAAGCAAGCAAGCAAACAAACAAGCAAGCAAACAAGCAAGCAAGAAAATGCCAATGATCAGTGGCACTAATTAGTGGCACTTGCCCAACAGCAAGTGCCACTGGTCAGTGATGAATGCTAGAATGCCCAACAACAAGTGTCGATCAGTGCCACTGATCAGTGGCATGTGCTCATGGCCAAATGACAATGATCAGTGGCACTTGGTGTTGGGCAAGAGCACTAATTGACTTGCTGTAGTGCAAATGGCACTGATCAATGACACTGATCAGTGACTTGCCCAATAGCACAGCCATGACACTGATCAGTGACTTGCCCAATAGCAAGTGCCATTTTGCCCAACAACAAGTGTCATCTTCTTTGCTGCAACTGGCACTGATCACTTCACTACCTAAACGAGGAAACATCCTAAAATAGCAACAACAAGTGCCAATTGCAACCATGTGCAGCCATGCAGATTTGGGACCATCCTAAAATGGTCCTCCTACATGCACGTATAACATCCACTCATGTCACAAACCCTAGCTTCAACATGCAACATGAAACAAGGACATGATCCTAACATGAACATGCCATCAGTTAACATGATGCTAGCATTCATCACTCGAGCATGAACACAACTACTAGCATGTAGCACAAATCTATCATGTAGTAGGACTCGGACTAGCATGATTCTAGGATTCTAGCATGAACATGAATCTAGCATGTAACACATCTACTAGCATTCCAGCATGAACACAAGCAATAACACACGCATTGTACAAAACAAGAACAGATCAGTCCGATTGGATTCGATTGGGATCGCATCCAATTGGATCTTCTAGAATCCTATCAAACCTAGCACATGCCTAATACATTAACCGCTAATCTACATCTAGGAGCAAGATTGGAGGGGGTTTGACTCACCGGAGCACGCGCAGCCGCGGTGAACCGAGGCCGGGGTGAAAACCCCGGCAGGAACGATAGAGGTGGCGGGGGAGAGGATGAGCCGGCCCCGGCGACGGCCTGCGGCATCGGCCCCGTGCTTAACGCCACACAGGAGGTCGAGAAGGACGGCCCGCCGACCGGAGAAAACCCTTTGACGGGGGTGAAGAAAACCCCCGAGACCAATGGTGTCCCGAGAAGGGGCGCCTCCGTCGACGGCGCCGGTGCCGAGCCTAGGACCATGAGGTCCGGAATCGGCGGCGGAGCAAGAGCGGCCTGATGAAGCTATGTACCTAGGGTAGGGTCATGGACCTGTCCGAGATACCCTCCGCAAGGACACCTCTAGAAGAAACCACCCTTCAGTCGACCAGGAAAAGTTCCACTCGTCGGACTCAAAGCCACTCGACCATGAAGCCATCCACTCGACAACCAGGAGACCTAACGCCACTCGGCAGGGAAACGGTCGGTCATTAAGTAGCTTTTATGGTCATCATGGCACTTTATTAGTAGCGTTACCAGTAACGCCTGAACTTAATGTACTTCAAACCCTACATAACTGAGGGCCGGAGGGGTCTGGCAGACTCTATATAAGCCACCCCCTCCTCAGTGTAAAGGGTCCGCACCCCTGTAACTCATACACACATAATACCAGTCGACCGCCTCCGGGCTCCAAGATGTAGGGCTGTTACTTCCTCCGAGAAGGGCCTGAACTCGTAAATACCTTGTGTATACAACTAGTCCATAGCTAGGATCTTGCCTCTCCATACCTACCCCCCTTTCTACTGTCAGACTTAGAACCACGACAGTTGGCGCCCACCGTGGGGCAGGTGTCTTAGCGACCTTATTGAAGAAGTTGTGATTTTTCCGATCTCCTTCGTCATGGTTTCAGGCGGAGTTCTGGTTGAGGGCCGCGAGATCCGTCTCGGCGTGCTCACATTCATCACCGACGACTCCGCTTGGCTTCAGGAGGCTCCATCGACATCGACGCGCTCCCAGTCCGCGGTGCGACGCACTTTCGCGCGTGCGTCCGTGGCATCCTCCTGCGGCAACCGTCGACCCAGTATTGGTCGGTCCTTGTATCATCCTCCCTCCCTGTTTCGCGCCGGCGCAAGCGCTCCGGTCGGTCGAGGCTTCAGCGGTTGGTGAGGCAAGCGGTGGCTCGCCAGTCGGCCACCCCTCAAGTCGCGACAATCGAGCCCGACGAATCTCTCTACGGCCTGTTCGACCTGTCGACTGGCTCCGCAGAGACTGCATCCGAGTGTGACAATAGTGATCCCGCGGCGAAGGTTCTGATGGTCGATGGACCACGCAGTCCTCCCGGTTTCCCCCGCGCCGACGGAGGAAACGGCGGAGGCGACACGTCGCATGTCCATGAGGAATATCGCCCCGAGCCCCTCACTTCGCTGCAGAGGGAAGATCTTCGCCGACGGAACATGGATGCGTTACACACTCCTATCATTGGAGAAACCCCTGAGGCTCGGGCCTTAGAGAATGCGCGCTTGGCTAACTTAGCTGAGCACACTTGACTGGAGAACCTTCAACGAGCACTCGATGAGCGAGCGCGGGAATGGGTTCCGGCATCCAGTCGACGTAAACTCTTTCCAGCACCGACTCAGGTATATCGAACTCCGATTCAGAATTTAGCGGTTGCAGCCCGTATAGCGGAGTCGATTCAGCCTTCCCAGTCAGAGGCTGGCAGAGGCTTGTTACAGATCAGAGATTTACTCCGGGCAGCAGGAGATCAAAATTTAGCTGTATCGCAGTCGCGCAATAGGATTCACAGCAGATCTGTAGCTGCAAATACAGTCCAATCGGCCCATAGACCCAGATCACCCCTGAGGCGTGAAGAGCGTGGAGACCGGCGTGATCAGTACCAGAACCACGAGCAGTATGATCACCGAATCGATCGTGATGATCGACGTCAAGTGCCCACCCCTCCCCCAAGGGGTGGATCGTACGCACCTCGACAACAGGATGATAGATGCCCTCACAGTGTTGGGCGAAGATTCCAGTCGACCCCAGGGAACCAGGCTTTGATGCGAGATCCATTATCGTTCAAGGTTTGGTCGATAGGAACAAAGCTCATCGAGAAGGTCATGACAGAGATGTACCCACCAGCAGCAGAGTACAGGTCTCAGGACCAGAGTGTTTCAACAGAGCCATTAGGGCCACGGTGATTCCTCCCAACTTCAGGTTGGCGACTAGAGTTAGTAAGTTCACTGGTGAGTCCAAGCCTGATACTTGGCTTGAAGACTACCGAGTGGCTGTTCAGATTGGCGGCGGCAATGATGAGGTGGCCATGAAGCACCTGCCTCTTATGTTGGAGGGCTCGGCCAGAGCATGGTTGAATTAGTTGGCACCCAGCAGCATTTACACTTGGGAAGATCTTGCCCGAGTGTTTGTCACAACGTTTGAAGGAACTTGCAAGCGACCAGCAGGGTTGACAGAGCTGCAGTCTTGTGTGCAGAAGTCGAATGAAACTTTGAG
The DNA here is from genome assembly GCF_018294505.1 of Triticum aestivum. Classification (NCBI taxonomy): domain Eukaryota; kingdom Viridiplantae; phylum Streptophyta; class Magnoliopsida; order Poales; family Poaceae; genus Triticum; species Triticum aestivum. The sequence continues at coordinate 7,493,993 of NC_057813.1, forward strand.
GGATTACATCTAGAGATGGATCACGTTGCATCACACGGTAGAGAATGTATCTGATCACCAGGCAGTCTGTGCCTTCAAGGAAGTTGTTAGGTACAGAGAGTTAAACTTGAAATTCGGTCGAACCGGAGACATGACTCTGAGTCGAATGATGGAGATTGCCACCAAGTATGCCAATGGTGAAGAAGAGGATCGGCTCCGGAGTGGCAAGCACAAGTCAGTCGCCCACGAAACCGGAGGAGGGAACTCCAGTCGGAAGCATAAGCGGAAAGCCGAGCCCGCTGCTCCTGGAGAAGCCTTGGCTGTGACTCAAGGAAAGTTCAAAGGAAAGCCCAAAGGATCCTGGAACCCGAAGAAGGTGAAGGACAAGGAAGGAAATGATGTGATGGATTTGCTGTGCCACATCCACACAAAGAAAGATGAGGAGGGTAACTTCATTTACCCGAAACATACCACTCGACAGTGTCGGCTCTTGATCCAGCAATTTCAGGGGAAACAACCCAAAGATAAGGAAAAGGAGTCAGACAAAGTTGAGGACAAAGAGGATAGTGATGAAGGATATCCCCATGTCAATTCCACCCTAATGATTTTTGCTGATGTTCAAAGCAAAAGTCGACTGAAAGTTATCAACTGTGAAGTGAATATGGTCGCTCCAGCGACACCCAGTTATCTGAAATGGTCTCAGACTGCCATCACATTCGACCAGTCCGATCATCCGACACACATAGCCACCCCTTGGAGGCAAGCTTTGGTGGTCAACCCAATCATTGAAGGCACACGACTGACTAAGGTTTTGATGGATGGTGGTAGCGGCTTGAATATATTATATGCAGAAACGCTGAAGGGTATGGGCATTCCGATGTCCAGACTCAGCACCAGCAACATGAGTTTCCATGGAGTCATTCCTGGAAAGAAGGCTGAGTCACTCGGCCAAATTGCTCTTGATGTGGTTTTTGGCGATTCCAAGCATTACCGCAAAGAAAATTTGACGTTTGAAGTTGTGGATTTCCAGAGTGCTTATCACGCTATTTTGGGCAGGCCATCTTATGCACGTTTCATGGCTCGACCATGTTATGTGTATCTCAAATTGAAGATGCCTGGCCCCAAAGGTGTGATCACTGTTACTGGCAATCGGAAGAAGGCGGAAGAGTGCTTTCAGAAAGGCTCAAAGATCGTCGGTGCTCAGATGGCAGTGGTGGAGCTGCAGGAATACCAGAAAACTATAGACCCGAGTGATTTGTTGCAAGCCAAGAAGCCCGCTACAGAATCATCATTTCAGTCGTCCAGTGAGACAAAACCGATTCACATCCACCCGACCGACCCCAATGCTGCTCCGACTCATATCTCCACGACACTCGACTCCAAATAGGAAGAAGCACTCATCCAGTTCCTCCGTGAGAACTGGGACATCTTTGCATGGAAGCCTTCTGACATGCCGGGTGTTCCCAGGGGACTGGCTGAGCATCGTCTACGAGTCGACTCAAAAGTGAAATCTGTCAAAGAACATCTGCGACGGTCCGCCGTCCAGAAAAGGAAGGCCATTGGCGAGGAGGTGGCTCAGCTCTTAGCAGCGGAGTTCATCCAAGAGATTTACCACTCCGAGTGGCTCACCAATGACGTCATGGTCCCTAAAAAGGACAAGTCACTTCGCATGTGCATCGACTTCAAACATATCAATCGGGCCTGCCCGAAAGATCATTTTCCTCTCCCCCACATCGACCAAATAGTCGACTCGACTGCGGGATGTGAGCGCCTGTCTTTTTTAGACCCTTATTCCGGTTACCATCAGATTCGTCTGTATGTACCCGACGATATCAAAACAGCTTTCATCACTCCATTCGGGTGCTTCTGCTATGTCACCATGCCATTCGGTCTCAAGAATGCCAGAGCCACGTTCATGAGGATGATTCAGAAGTGTTTGCTCACTCAAATCAGTCGGAATGTGGAAGCATACATGGATGATATTGTGGTCAAGTCACGGAAAGGTTCCGACCTGCTGACTGACCTTGCTGAGACGTTTGCCAACCTCAGGAGGTATGATATCAAGCTTAATCCATCAAAGTGCACCTTCGGAGTTCCTGGCGGAAAGTTACTCAGTTTTCTCGTTTCCAAACGAGGAATTGATGCCAATCCAGAAAAAGTTGGTACTATACTCCGAATGAAAGGTCCTGTGCGTGTGCACGATGTCCAGAAGCTTACTGGTTGCTTGGCCGCTTTAAGTCGATTCATCTCTCATCTCGGTGAGAAGGCATTGCCACTTTACCGACTGATGAAGTAGTCAGACAAGTTCGAGTGGACTCCTGAAGCTGATGCAGCGTTTGCAGAGCTAAAAGCCCTACTTTCCACCCAGCCGGTGCTTGCTACCCCAATCAGCGGAGAGCCTTTGCTGCTTTACATTGCAGCCACTGGACAAGTCGTCAGTACAGTACTTACGGTCGAGCGGGAAGAAGAAGGAAAAGCCTTTAAAGTTCATCGCCCAGTATACTATGTTTCTGAAGTTTTGACCCAATCAAAGCAAAGATACCCTCATTATCAGAAGCTTGTATATGGGATTTATATGACCACGAAGAAGGTTGCTCATTACTTCTCTGACCATTCCATTACAGTCGTCAGCGACGCTCCATTGTTAGAGATTCTACACAACAGAGATGCAACCGGTCGAGTGGCAAAATGGGCGATTGAACTCCTTCCCCTAGATATCAAGTTTGAGGCAAAGAAAGCCATCAAGTCCCAAGCAATAGCGGATTTCATCGCCGAGTGGACTGAGCAGCAACTGCCGACTCAAGTTCACTCGGAGCACTGGACCATGTTCTTTGATGGTTCTAAGATGCTGAATGGTTCCGGTGTTGGGGTAGTGTTGGTGTCCCCCCGAGGAGATAAGCTCAGATATGTGCTCTAGATTCACTTTGATTCATCCAATAACGAAGTAGAATACGAAGCACTCCTGTATGGGTTGCGTATGGCCATTTCACTCGGCGTCCGTCGCCTCATGGTCTATGGCGACTCAGATTTGGTAGTTAATCAAGTGATGAAGGAGTGGGACGTCAGAAGTCCAGCCATGACTGGTTATTGCAGTGCAGTAAGAAAGTTGGAGAAGAAATTCGAGGGGTTAGAGCTTCATCATATACCCCGACTGAAAAATCAAGCGGCTGATGATTTGGCAAAAATAGGTTCCAAGAGAGAAGCCGTTCCCAGTAATGTGTTTTTGGAACACATCCACACACCATCAGTCCAAGAGGATCCTTTCATCGAAGAAGCCCCGCAGCCAAAAAGTGCTACGGATCCGACTGAAGTTGAAGTTCCAGCAGTAGTCGACCTGATCATGGAAGTTTTGGTCGTCACTCCCGACTGGACGGTGCCGTACATCGTGTATATCCTAAGGAAAGAGCTCCCAGAGAATGAATAAGAGGCTCGATAGATCGTCCGTCGATCCAAAGCCTTTACTGTGATAAAGGGACAGTTGTACAGAGAAAGCGCAACTGGAGTCGGTCAGAAATGCATAACACCAGAAGAAGGTCAGATAATTCTCGATGATATCGACTCGGGGACCTGTGGTCATCATGTGTCCTCCCGGACCATTGTGGCTAAAGCATACCGAGCGGGATTTTACTGGCCAAGGGCGAATGAAATGGCGAAGGAGATAGTCGACAAGTGCGAAGGGTGTCAGTTCTGTTCCAATTTGTCGCACAAACCCGCTTCAGCCTTGAAGACCATTCCTCTCGTCTGGCCATTTGCTGTTTGGGGTTCAGATATAGTTGGACCACTGAGAACTGGCAGGAGCGTCTTCACCCATGTTCTGGTGGCAGTCGACAAGTTCACTAAGTGGATTGAAGCTAAACCTATCAAGAATCTTGATGCCAGCACTGCTATCAGCTTCATCAGGGAGTTGATATTCAGATATGGAGTTCCGCACAGCATCATCACTGATAATGTGTCAAACTTCGATTCCGATCAATTCAGAGCTTTTTGTGCTTCTCAAGGCACGCGAGTCGACTATGGTTCCGTCGCCCACCCCCAGTCGAATGCCCTGTTCAAGAAATCATCCGATTAACTAGTTAACTTGCCGATTAATCCCTACTCGTAGGGTCACCGAGTAGCCTATAAACCGATAAATTGTCCGATTAATTGATTAAATGGCCGATTAACTTGCCGATTAGCCGATTAAACCCCTACTCACCAGCCAACTGAGCAGCTACCAGTTAACGATTTCCTCAACAATGGTCGAATGGACAAGCAGAAAGAGCAAACGGCCTAATTCTCAAAGGACTAAAACCCAGGTTGATGCGTGATCTCAAACACGCAGCAGGCGCATGGGTCGACGAACTTCCTTCAGTTCTTTGGGGATTGAGGACCACTCCTAATCGGTCGACTGGGCGAACTCCGTTCTTTCTGGTCTATGGAGCTGAAGCCGTTCTGCCGAGTGACGTGCTTCACAATGCACCCCGAGTCGAGCTCTACTCTGAAGATGAAGCAGAGCAAGCCCGGCAGGACGCAGTCGACCTTCTAGAAGAAGAAAGAGAGATGGCCATGATCAGATCGACTATCTATCAGCAAGACTTGCGTCGATTCCATGCCAGAAACGTGAAGAGTCGAGCCTTGCAAGAAGGAGACTTGGTCCTCCGAGTGGATCAACAGAAATCGCACAAGCTCGCTCCTACTTGGGAAGGCCCCTTCATCGTCACCAAAGTTCTCCACAATGGAGTGTACCATCTTTACAATGTCGATCACCAGATCGATGAGCCACGAGCTTGGAATGCGGAGCTGCTCCGCCCTTTTTATACTTATGTACTCACTCGGGTGAGATGTAATAAAAAGTACCTTTGTAGTTTATTTAATAAAGTCAAGAGTGTTATAATTTTCCCAGTGATTGTTGTTGCTTTTCTTTATGTGAGAAATCCCCCAGTGGCTGGCTTAGCTGCGAATCCGTTTTGCCTAAGTTTGTAAAAAAATCCCTACCGAGTGACGAGCAAGCCTCTCACTCGGGGGCTTAGCTGCAGTCCAGTACTCGCCTAAGTATTTTAAAATCCTACCGAGTGAAGAGCAAACCTCCCACTCGGGGGCTTAGCTGCAGTCCAGTACTCGCTTAAGTGTTTGAAAATCCTACTGAGTGGAGAGCAAACCTCCCACTCGGAGGCTTAGCTGCAGTCCAGTACTCGCCTAAGTATTTGAAAATCCTACCGAGTGGAGAGCAACCTCCCACTCGGGGGCTTAGCTGCAGTCCAGTACTCGCCTAAGTATTTGAAAACCTTACCAAGTGGAGAGCAAACCTCCCACTCGGGGGCTTAGCTGCAGTCCAGTACTCGCCTAAGTATTTGAAAATCCTAACGAGTGGAGAGCAAACCTCCCACTCGGGGGCTTAGCTGCAGTCCAGTACTCGCCTAAGTATTTGAAAATCCTACCGAGTAGAGAGCAAACCTCCCACTCGGGGGCTTAGCTGCAGTCCAGTACTCGCCTAAGTATTTGAAAATCCTACCGAGTGGAGAGCAAACCTCCCACTCGGGGGCTTAGTTGCAGTCTAGTACTCGCCTAAGTATTTGAAAATCCTACCGAGTGGAGAGCAAACCTCCCACTCGGGGGCTTAGCTGCAGTCCATTGCTCACCTAAGTATTTGAAAATCCTACCGAGTGGAGAGCAAACCTCCCACTCGGGGGCTCAGCTGCAGTCCAGTACTCGCCTAAGTATGAAATCCATTTCGATCCGCAAGGACGACGAGGTGCAGGTCGACTGTCACATTCTCCTTCGGAGCTACGCCACAAATACGATATGCACTCTACAAGGATGACGAGGAGCAGGTCGACTGTCACCTTCTCCTTCGGAGCTATGCCACAAATACAAGGTGCGCTCTGCAAGGACGACGAGGTGCAGATTGACTGTCACCTTCTCCTTCGGAGCTACGCCACAAATACCATGTGCGCTCTGCAAGGATGACGAGGTGCAGATCGACTGTCGCCTTCTCCTTCGGAGCTACGCCACAAATACAATGTGCGCTTCCTCCCGATCCGCAAGGACGTAGGTCGCCTGCAATTTGTGCTTCATCCCCACCTGCAAGAGCGATGAGGTGCAGGTCGACTGGATTCTCCACCCCAGAGCTGCATCACAAGTACTAAAAGTATATTCCGAGTGAAGAACAAAATTCGCTCGAAGGCAAATGCAAGCATATTCAACGATAAGCCAAGTTCAGATAACGTCCTACGGGTTCAGGAGTACTCAGGCATCAAGCCTGAGAAAGTTTATCGGTTACAAAACCACTCGGCATTCTGAGGCAAATTTAAGGCAGGGCATAGAAGTTTTTCTCACTCCTCAGGTGGAGGACTGGAAGGCGCGACGAACTCGTCCAAGTCGATTCCATCAGCAATCCGAGTGGCAGCAGCAATGAAGGTCTCCATGAAAGATCAGAAGTCATGTTTCTTGGTATTGGCCACTTTGAGGGACGCCAGCTTGTCCTCTCGCGCATCCTTGCAGTGAACACGGACCAGGGACAGAGCAACATCAGCACCACACCTGGCAGAAAACTTCTTCCATTCTTGCACTCGACCTGGAACTTCATTCAGTCGAGTCATTAGAGACTCGAGGTCATTTTGAAGCATCTCTCCCGGCCAGAGTGTCGTGTCGATTCGCGACACCGCAACCTTCAGTCGAGCAAGGTAGTCAACTACACCAGCAACACGAGACTCCAGTCGGAGCACGTTCATGGCAGCTTCGTCCTTCACAAGAGAGTTAACTGGTCCAAGCCTGTCTCCACTCGACTGGTCTCCTCCTCGAAGTTCTGGCATAATTCTGTAAACACGACTCAAAGATAAACCAGCAGATCTATGATAAGATTGATGATTACAAGTCAGACGGGCAGGAGAGATTACCCTCAAGCATGATGAATAACTTCTTGGCGAGCCCTCCCAGATAAGACTCCAGATCGTTCTTCTTCCCTACCAGTTCTCCAGCCTTGTCATTCAGAGCTATCTTGTTGTTCTTCAGACGGCTGACTTCCTTGTTGGCCGCGTCGAGAGCAGCTTTCAGATTGGCGTTCTCCTCTTCCAGTTTTCCGACTGAAGCCAGTTTCTCTTCCGCGAGCTTCGTTTTGTCCAAAGCCGCCTTCTGCGCCTCGGCAAGGTCATGGTCCTTCTTCTTCAGAGCCTCCTTCATTTTATCTGCAAATGACAACGAGGTCAGAATCAAGAATGGACAGAAAGATAAAGACAGTTGTCAAGTTCTCACCAATCATACCTTTTGCCTCGTCCTTTGCCTTCTTAAAGTTCTCCTGAACAAGCTTCAAGTCAAGGTCGAGATGGATATGTTTGTTTTCCAACTCAGTATAGCGAGTCACAAGCTCGCAAGATTTCTGCGAAGAGTCAGTCGACAAACATCAAAGAGAGGTTGCTTCCGAGTGACTAAGAGAAAAATTGTAGCATTTCTAAGACTACAGCCGAATCAAAATATTCAACAGTAGTCTCGGGGACTACACCCAGTGGGTGCACTCAGCATGCCCCACTGGTTCTACCGACTTGGTCCGATCAGTCGACCGAAAGAGACATAAAGGTTATGATCGAAAACCATAGCTAACTGCCAGCAGTCAGCCATGGTCTCATCATGATCTACCAAAAAAAAGAGAGAGACAAGTTCTTCAGACTACAGTCGACTGCCAGCAGTCCACCATACTCTCGGGGACTACACCCAGTGGGTGCACTTAGCGTGCCCCCACCGGTTCCAAGATTCCATTCAACATGGCCCGACCACTACAGGAATTTGGTAATTTGCCGTCTGTGAATTACAGACGGCAAAGACCTAAATACAGACGGCAAAGAGTTTGCCGTCAGGACGCAGACGACAAAGTCAGACGGCAAAGACAAATCGGCAAAGAATACTTTGCCGTCAGCTTTTCATCGGGATGACGGCAAAGACTTTGTCGTAAGCCAATCTCAGTCTTTTGCCGTCTGCACAAATAACAACAGACGACAAAGTAGCGTCTTTGCCTTCAGCTGAAAGGCGATCTTTGCCATCAGTCCAACTACTTTACAGACGGCAAAGGGTTTTTTTAATTTTAAAAAATATACGCTGGACACAAGAGCATCGACAAGACACGAAGGACTAGAGCAAAATCCTACTACAAAATTATCACGCAAAAAACTTACAGATCTGAACATCAACAATTTCTTTATAGATCGAATTACAAAATACTTCTACAACTTATTTACAGAGATCAAATTACAAAATACTTCTACAACTTATTTACAGAGATCAAATTACAAAATACTTCTGCAACTTATTTACAGAGAAAGAGGGCTCGGGGCGTTGGCTCGGGTAGTCGGTGGTGCGAGCGCAGGAGGCGCGGGGCACCTCCGTCGGCAGCCGCGCCGGCCATGGAGCCGCTCGGCGTGCTGAACCAGTTGGGGGCGAACGGCGGCGGCCCTTGGCATCCGTCGATGCTCCCTGCAATAGTGGGTGGCGCGAGCGGCAACCGGTGGCCCGAGTAGCGGCGGCGGTTGGTGGCCCGAGCGCCCGAGCGGCAGAGGCGGTTGATGGCTCGAGCGGAGGTGGCGGTTGGTGGTGCGGGCGACGGCCGATGGCTTGAGCAACGGTGGCATGAGCGGTGACCACTGGCCCAAGCGGCCGCGGCGGCCGGCGGCCCAAGAGGCGGAGGCGACTGGTGACCTGAGCGGCCGCGGCGTCCAGCGGCTAGAGAGGCGGAGGCGACTGGTGACTCGAGCGGCCGCGGCGGCCAGCGGCTAGAGAGGCGGAGGCGGCTGGTGACCCGAGCGGCGGCGGCCGGTGGTGCGAGGGGTAACGGAGAAGAGAGGGGCAGGGACGTGGGCGGCGGCCGGCGAAATAGAGAGAGAGACGAGATCGATGCGGGGTAGAGGATACGAGAGAGAGAGACGGGTCATGGGGTGGATAAGATTGATGGGCTACGGGTGGTTGGGTTGGGCCCCGCAACGTGAAGGAGAGAGAGTGGTGGGGGTGGGATGTGCATCTACGGTGGATGTTGCTGCCAAGTCATCGATCCGTGGGCGTGATCCGTGGGCTGTGTTTTCTCTTTGCCGTTTGTGTGTCTATTTGTAGATGGCAAAGAGCTCACTTTGCCGTCTGTCTACAAAACTGTTGACGGCAAAGACAACGCCATCTGTGGTTTTTTCTGCAGACAGCAAAATGAGCTCTTTGCCGTTTCTAAAAAAGAATCCGCAGACGGCAAAGATACTTTGCCGTTTGTCAATGTTTCTATAGATGACAAATTAGTCTTTGCCGTCATTCATTCTTTGCTGTCAGCAGCTGTTGACAAAATTAGTCTTTGCCGTCTGTCCCGATGAAATGCTGACGGCAAAGTGCAGTACTGACGGCAAATTTCCTGTTTCCTCTGGTGGACCAGACCGAGTGAAGAAGTTAGAGTGAAGAAATTCAAAATACTCAGACTACAGTCGACTGCCAGCAGTCCACCATAGTCTCGGGGACTACACCCAGTGGGTGCACTCAGCGTGCCCCCACCAATCCAAAAATTCAATCGACACACCCAGTGGGTATACAGAAACAAAGATCTTCGAAAAGAAAGTCTTCAGATAAGCATATCCTAACAGAACAAGCGGTGACCAACTAACCTGGACGTTGCTCTGAAGGGCCGAGCTAGCATCATAGGCCGCTCAGCTGGCTTCCCGGATCGCTTTCACCTGCTCCATCATGATCCCCGCCTGGCGTATAGCCTCCTTAGCAGCACCCGCTTGGTCCTCTGGGACGTGGTGTGTGGCAAAAAGGGAGGGCGGATCAGCAGTCGACGACGAAGGCCGGACACTCGTCAGTGGCACAGCGAAGGACACAGTGTTTCGAGTGATGTTGCCACCCTCTGGAACCAATGTCTCAGGCGCTGATGCAGTCTGAGGAGTCTTGCCAGCTGACGCCTTTCTGTTCCTCCTCGACCTCAGTGGCGCCTCGTCGTCATCATCAGGGAGATCGATGACATGGGGAGGAACTACAAGAAAAATCCAAAGTTAAAATCGGAACTCCAATCGACCGAAAATAAAACAACAGAGAGAGTACCAAGGTTGGAGGTGACAGCATCTTCCATTTCCTGGTCTTTGTTCTTGGTGGAGGTCTCGGAGGTAGCAGCACTGCAGATTTCAAAAACCAGTCGGTTAGTCCATGAGTCGACCAAGAATACGTCCGTGCTAAACAAGGAAATACAAGTTTTGCTGTTATCCGGAGATAGTGGGAATGACCATTCTCATCTTGGGCAAGGCCTTCGGTGGCTTCAATGGCGCCGCTCGTGGATGCTTCAGCGCTTTCTCAGTCGGCGCTGGAGAGGCCGCTCGAGGGCGCTTTGACGATTGCCCAACGGGTGCAGTCGCTTTGCCTCGCTCACTTGCGGGATCATGGATGAGCTTGAATCGCCTTTCCGCGCGAGGAGGATCGAGTTCCTCCTCCTCCTCCTCCTCCTCTTCGCTGGAGTCATCGTCACCCTTTTCCTCCTCACCATCAGATTGCCACTCCTCACTTTCACCTCCGCTCGCCTCTTCCTCCTCGGCCTGTTCTTGCTCCCCGTTGGGCATCGAGTACATCTCAGTAGTGGCCTAGAAGACAACAAACAAGACAAAAGTCAGTCGACTGAATTTTAACAAAACGGAATGAAGAAAGCAAGATCACAGTCGGAGATGCAGAATCGGACCTTGTCTGGTTCATATGATTGGTCGAGTGGAGGAATCCTCCTGGCTCCTCGGGGGTTGTCTTTATTCCCTGTGATGCTCGCCAGCCACCTCTCCAGTGTGGCTTCGTCAATCTCCTCCGGATGGATCCGAGTGGTGTCCTCCGTGCTAGAATACAACCACATCGGGTGGTCCCGAGCTTGAAGCGGCTGGATGCGTCGGAGGAGGAAGACCTCCAATAGGTCCATGCCGGTCACCCCGTCACGGATAAGCTGGACAACATGCTCGACCAGTACCTTAACCTGCGCCTTCTCTTCCGGGAGCACCTTCCAAGAAGAAGGCTTCCTCACTCGGTCCATGGAAAAAAGAGGGAGTCCGGTCGACTGCCCTGGCGTCGGCTGGTCCTTGCAGTAGAACCAAGTCGACTGCCATCCACGAACCGAGTCGGGAAGGATCATGGCCGGAAAAGCACTTTTTCCCCTCATTTGAACCCCAAGACCCCCACACATCTGAATCACTTGTATTCTCTCGTCACTCGGATTGGCCTTTTTCACCGTCTGGGAGCGACAGGTGAAGATGTGCTTGAAGAGACCCCAATGAGGTTGACAACCGAAGAAGTTCTCGCACAAGGACACGAAAGCAGCGAGGTACACGATGGTGTTGGGTGTGAAGTGGTGGAGTTGTGCCCCAAAGAAATTCAGAAATCCCCGAAAGAAAGGGTGAGGCGGCAAAGAAAACCCACGGTCGACATGGGTAGCCAAGAGAACGCACTCACCCTCCTGAGGCTGTGGCTCGGACTCATTCCCCGGGAGTCGCGCCGATCTATGGGGGATTAGTCCTCCATCGGCCAGGTCGTCAAGATCCACTTGACGAATCGTCGAGCGGATCTAGTCGCCCTGGATCCAGCCCCGCGGCAGGCCGACCCTCAAAGAAGATCCGCCTCGACTCGTCGCCCTTCCCTTCGCATTCGCCGTCGCTTTCTTCGCCCGCTCCAGGGCCGCCGTCTTCTCCTTCACCATCATCGCCGGCGAGACGCGCACGGAGCATCAGCGCGGGGACGGAGGCGAGCGCGGCGGATAAATCTGGAGAGGAGGGAAGGAAATGAGGGTGCACTGTTCAAAAACCCCCGTCCGGTGCCTTATATGGGGTTACTTCCGAGTGACTGACCTGTAGGCCCGGGCGATCCTGTCAAATCCCGCAACAGTCGCGCGTGTGATACGCGTCGAAAAAGGTGGCGCAGAAATCGAGGCGTCCCTGCCTTATCCCGTCCGATTGCTGCGGCCTCCTCCGCCCCGCGTGCTTCCCAAAAATACGGATCCCGCTAAATCCGCGAGCTGCAGAACAGCTCGTCAGACAGAAGATCTCCTTCGCTATGTCGTTCGGAGTTCTCCAAGTAAAAAACTTCACTCAACGGATACAAAGAATGGATCAAGGAGACTGAAAAAAAAGTTGGTGCCGTCATCTAAAGTTCATTGATCCGGAACAAGACATACGCACAACATGAAAATGGGTCGGAAGTGTGTTCAACTCCTTCCCCACTCAAACCTCGATCCATTCGGGGGCTAATGATGAAGCTATGTATCTAGGGTAGGGTCATGGACCTGTCCGAGATACCCTCCCCAAGGACACCTCTAGAAGAAACCACCCTTCAGTCAACCAGGAAACGTTCCACTCGACGGACTCAAAGCCACTCGACCATGAAGCCATCCACTCGACAACCAGGAGACCTAACGCCACTCGGCAGGGAAACGGTCGGTCATTAAGTAGCTTTTATGGTCATCATGGCACTTTATTTGTAGCGTTACCAGTAACGCCTGAACTTAATGTATTTTAAACCCTACATAACTGAGGGCCGGAGGGGTCTGGCAGACTCTATATAAGCCACCCCCCTCCTCAGTGTAAAGGGTCCGCACCCCTGTAATTCATACACACATAATACCAGTCGACCGCCTCCAGGCTTCGAGACGTAGGGCTGTTACTTCCTCCGAGAAGGGCCTGAACTCGTAAATCCCTCGTGTATACAACTACTCCATAGCTAGAATCTTGCCTCTCCATACCTACCCCCTTTCTACTGTCAGACTTAGAACCACGACACGGCCGGCACCGCATTGGCTGGCGCTCGTGGAGGAGGCGGCTGACAGCAGATGGGGGACGGCGCCCGCAGCGCCGACGCCAGGTCGCGGCCCGAGTTCTGGAGCCCGGCCAGCCAGCGCTCCTGGATGCTGGCGATGCGCTGGTCCACCGGGGTCAGAGGGCGGCGCGGCGGTGGGCGTGGCGGAGCCATCGGAGGAGAGGAGAGTAGAGGGAGCGGCGGTGAGGGAGAGAGGGAGCGGTGGGAACAGTGCGCGCGGGGCGGTGACAGAAGAGTGGGGGGGGGCAGTTATGAGGCGTCCCGTTCGTCTCCCGCGCTGCCCGAGGCGTCCAACCCCCTCGCACGCGTGGCCGCGCCGAGCCAGGCTCGCGAGGAACTGCCGATTCGGCAGTTCCCGCCGGGCCAGGCTAGGGCCTATTTTAAGGTCCGTGCGGGCTGCAAACCGCATGCAACCCAGGCAACCAAACAGGTCACGCACATCCCGCGCGGGCCTGCTTGTGTTGCATGCGGGCAACCAAACACACCCCTAGTGCTTGCTTTTGTTTCTTTCCTAGTGTATCTAGTGCACCGAACCAGGCCACCAAAACCCCATCCTTCACAGCCAACAAGCCCAGCCGCAGCTGCCGAGCGAGCGAGCGCTCGCTCGACTCGCACGCACGCGCAGGACAGTCCCAGCACAGCACGCTACAGGAAGCATCGGGCTGCTCTTCGTCTCTCTTCTCCCGCATGCAGACACGCAGTAAACGGAAACATGAATTCATGCACATCGAAACTACATGCCTCCACCATTACTTCAATCCCAGGTCACCCCGACATTAAAAATCCGATTCATTCCAACTCACCTGCTCTATATCAAGCACCCAGGTCTGCTCTCTTTTTACATCTCTCCCAGCCACCCGAAGGCCTAGGCTCTCACAGACCGATCAAATCCCACCCGGAGCTCCGACGGAGGCCCGCTCGTTTTCCCGGCAGCTCCAATCACAAGAGGTCGAACTGCTGCTGATCATCCAGGACGTACCACGCAATTTTTTTTCCAGCTCGGTTCATTGACTTTGACGAACTATCTATCTACCTATCTATCTATCTATCTATTATATCTATCTATCTTCTATCTATCTATCTATCTATCTATCTATCTATCTATCTATCTTCTAACGATAGAAAACTAACGGCTCAGATTTAATACTAGAAAAACATCTCAAAAGAACGGTTGTGATTAACATCTCAAAAGAACGGTTGTGATTAACATCTCAAAAGAACGGTTGTGATTAGCTGAAAAGATTTATGCATGCTTTCATGTCTCATACATTTCCAACCAGCCTTTCCTTTTTCTTTTTCTTTTGCGGGAACGTTTCCAGCCAGGCTAGCAAAGTTAGGATTACAATTCCAAGTCCCATACGGCTACGGTCATGTTCACAAAAGGACAAAATGACTATGTTTCCAAAAAGTGTTAGGCACAACAATGGTCACGTATCATAATATATATATATATATATATATATATACACATCTAAAAGTATTAGGACACGTATGTGAGATACAAAGAATAGAATAGAAGGAAAAGATGGATTTCCATTATAACCGTGTATGCCGTACAACTATACAAGTATTATAAGGGCCACGTGCAGATGTGATAGAATAGAATAGAAGGGAAGTGCAAAGGAAAAAAATAAAAGGAAAAGAAGGACTTCCACTATAACCGTGTTATACACGTACATGCCACAAGAGGAAGGAAAGTAACCCCTGCCTTTACTCTGAAAAAATCGTATCATATTACAATCTTGATCGATGATGTAAGGAAATAGATGTGACCCATAAGTTGCCTCGGCTCGGCTCCAACTATGCAACACACGCCTGCGAACGGTGATCCCATCGGAGACGTGGCACTGCCGACGTCGACCCTTTTGCCAGCCAGTTGGATCGAAGTAAATGACAATGAAGCTCCCAGGAAACGATATGAAAGAAGGCCATCATCCTGAGCAGAAGTGCAAGTAACTCCTTCAGTCTCGCCACAGCACCACATGCTCCCACTCGATTGCAGGCACCACCGCAGGCTCCGACAGCAATCGCATCCATAAACACTGCAACGAGATCAGTTAGCATCGGGATAGCTGCGGCTGAGCAGGGAGTGTGGCAGTGGAAGCGCCGAGATGTACGTGTTCTGAGCTGGAGGAGCGGCAAGCGGTGTACGAGCACCGCGAGTACCAGGTGCACCGGCTGCGTCCATGAGCAACCATGACAAAAAGCATCCGCTACGACACCAACGCAGGCAGAGCCACCGTCTCCAATGAGATCGCGAGCCGAGGGATCATGAGGAGCCACTAGTGATTGTGTAATATTGCTGCATACACCATGTGCGGCACGTCAGACGGAATTAACCTTTCTTCTCAGTTTTCACCTTTTCACAGTCGAAAAATGTCGAACAAGTGGATGGGCTCCCAAGTAAAAATAATATATTATCAAATGATGAACATCTGTCTTCTGTGCGCATACCATGAAAATTCAACGAGACTTGCTCAATGTTTTATAAATAATTTTCGTGATTTCAAGATTGTTTTCCAGGGCATTCCATTTTTAGGTATAAAAATATTATTATTATTATTATTATTATTATTATTATTATTATTATTATGTAAATTTACACTACTAGAAGCATGAATCAATGTGTACACTTGCAAGGAGTTCATTTGGTACTATCAACCTTTTTGTGAATTTAGAGAGCATTTTCCCTCCCTTAATAGTTTCTGCATGGAGACTTTTATTAAGTAAAGCTATTTTATTGTGACTGGCTAGAGGAATCATACGTGATAGTAGGAGAGCAATTGTGCAAGAATTAGAATGGGAGACTTGATGGTTAAGGGAGCGATGTCCAACAAAAATATGATGATAACGAATGAATATATATACTAAGAGGCACTCAGTCAAGTCCAAGGTTTCCAAGCAATATCTATTTAGACCACCAGCCATAATCTTCGAAGGCACTTGTGCTATCAGCCTATCATCAATACATAACACCAGAAAAATATGAGCTCAAAGATGCCGCGAGAAAACGGCAACACAGGGTCATGTTGCAAAACAAAATCATATGACAAGCAGAAGAACAACAACTGATATGAGACTACAACTACAGTTATTTCACAGTATCAATTACCGACGAAAATTGCCACTCTAGGAGAATATTATAGCTTCGTGACAATAGAGAGGCATGGGGAAATAACGAAAAGAAGCAAAAGAAAAACAATGTACATATACTTAAATGTTATAACTACATCGAGGATCCTCAATGCATGCATCGCGACAACATTTAAATCATTAGCTATAAATGTGTTTTTCAATATCATATTTACACTTATCATAACATAATCTAAGGACCATTCTCGAACCAATTTTTAGTGGCACCTGGCAAATCAACATTTAGTAGTATACTATGTTGTTTGATCACATGGAAAAACCAGGACGTCTTTATACGCGGATGATGCAGTGTTGTTCATAAATCCTTGTGCTCAAGAGATAATGGCAGTGGCCGATCTGCTCAAGGCCTTTGGGGGCGCTACAGGTCTGATGACAAATTTTACAAAGAGCTCTATCACTGCCATTTTTTGTAGTGGGGTCACACTGCCGGCGGTCATCCACTCGCTCAGATGCGAGATCAAGGCTTTCCCCTGCACTTACCTCGGTATGCCACTGTCCGACTCAAAGCTTCGCAAGGTGGACTACCAACCAGCGCTCGACAAACTTTGCAACAAGATGAAGGGTTGGATCCGGATACACTTCTCCATGGATGGTCGTATTCTGCTGGTGAAGCATGTGCTCTCTGCGATGGTGGTTTTTCAGATGATGGTAATTCAAATGCCGGTGTGGTTGCGGAAGAAGATTGATAAGCTCAGGAGAGGCTTTCTCTGGGAAGGAAAAGAATTTGCAGTGGGCGGCAAATGTCTGGTGAGCTGGCGCATAATTTGCAGGCCAATGATCTTCGGAGGGCTGGGGATGACGGACTTGACTGCGCAGAGCACGGCGTTGAGGCTGAGATGGTTGTGGATGTCGTGGACGGACCCAAGCAAGGCCTGGTTGGGGCTGCCTCTGCCCACCGATGCCAGAGTTCAGGAGCTGTTCATGGCTTCAGTTCAGTTCCATCTTGGAGATGGACAACGGATTTGCTTCTGGACGGAGCCCTGGATGCATGGAATAAGTTTCTGTCACAGCTACCCAGCGTTGTTCAGTGTCTGCACCCGGAAACGGCTCACGGTGGCTCAAGCGCTTACCGGCGATCGTTGGATGCGTCACCTAAGGGAGAATCTGACGCCGCAGGCTGTCCGTGAGTTCACCGCCTTGTGGGTTCAGCTGCAGGGCGTGGCACTAGGCCAGCATCCAGACACAGTTTCCTGGCGGTGGACGGCAAACGGCGAGTTCTCCACTCAGTGGGCCTATGCTATTCAGTTTGAAGGATCGATGCGGACGAGTTACAAACAGCTGATCTGGAAGTCGGAGGCACCGCTGAAATGCAAGGTGTTCTCATGGATGGCCGTGCTTGGCAAAATCCTGACCGGGGACAATCTGAAGAAGCGAAACTGGCCTCACAACCCGATGTGTTGCCTCTGTAATGCCCAGCGGGAGACGCCCGCTCATCTCCTTGCTGGCTGCCCATTCACGATTAGCTTGTGGGAAAAGATTATGCAAAGGTGCAATCTGCCTTTGGCCCTCGTGCCGTCGCCAGGCTCTGAGAACATTTGGGACTGGTGGTACCAATCAAGACAGCAGGTGCCGGTGATCCACAAGGAAGCTTGGAGCTCACTTGTGCAGCTCACGTGGTGGACTGTGTGGAAGGAGAGGAACACACACATATTTGAGCAAAAGAACTCGACAGAGGAGCAAGTGCTTGATCGGATCAAGAATGATCTCGTCGATTGGACTTTGGCAGGCAAGCACAAGGTAGCACGGATGATTCACAGGCCACGGGAACCAGATTAATACACTTCATCGTTGGTAGGCTAGTCTTGGTGCTTTCATCTGTCGGTCGCTGGATACTAGCTTTGTATCCTGGGCATATCCAAATGCCCCTGTAATAACTCTATCCTAATTTCAATGAAATGCTGCATCATGCAGTCTTTTCGTCAAAAAAAACCATGCAATACTCAGATGCAAAAAAAAAAAGTTGCCTAAAATAAATAAATACTCACTCTAATCACAAATATAAGATTTTCAAAGTTTTTTCTAAATCAGATGTACATAGACACGTTTTAGTGTCCACAATTGAACATCTAAATAAGAGAGGGAATAGTAAATAAGAAGATCTAGCCGCTAGTTACATTGTAATTGGTGAGCACCAGCGAGTTCCCTTGCACACACGAGTTTCATACGGATCGATGAGCTCCGGCCGTAGGCTTCGATTTGACCACGCGGCCGGTGAACCAGATGCCACCCGATGGCATTGGCATGTTAGCCTGCCTTTCCTCGGATCATCTGAAGCCCTACCTAGAAAACTTCCCAAATCACCCCAAAACCCTGTAGTGGTGTTAGTTTCGAAAATCTACGATAGTTTACAAAATTATTCCAAAACATATATGAATATTCGACCCAAATTCAGTAGTGGTTAATTTGATGCATTTCTTTGTGAAAATACAAAGGTGAACATGGGTGTGCACGCACCCACGTGAATAGTAAATTCATAAAAAAATACTAGAAAAAATTTCTGAAATTTCACGGTATAAACCTTAGTCGATCATTCTACTCACGTGTGAAGTTTTATGATGTATTGACACCCATGGTATTCTTAGTGACGAAAATACAAATGCGACCATATTATTCATTAAAC
Organism: Triticum aestivum; assembly: GCF_018294505.1. Taxonomy (NCBI): domain Eukaryota; kingdom Viridiplantae; phylum Streptophyta; class Magnoliopsida; order Poales; family Poaceae; genus Triticum; species Triticum aestivum. Next base: position 7,512,516 of record NC_057813.1, read on the forward strand.
AATGTTTTTTAATATAGCTTTGATTTTGTCATTTTTGCCCAGATTACCACAGATGTGATTTCTTCCTGAAACTTCATATACGAGAATACCAGTTGACTATGTTTTTAAAAAATAATTCAGATTTTTTTAATTTTTTCTGGCATTTTTTTGAATTTACTATTTATAAAGGGTGCACGACTTCGACTAAAGTTGAAGCCTACTTAATGGACACAGATTTGGTGAACATGGGTGCGCTTCAACTTCAGTTGAAGTCAACACAAACTGCCTTAAAATTCAGACATTCATCCTTATTTTTTGTAGCTACTAAACCACAAGAACAACAACATGAAATTCCACTGGAGCAAGTACACCCATGTTCACCAAATCTGCGTCCATTAAGTAGGCTTCAACTTCAGTTGAAATCAACACAAACTGTCTTAAAATTCAGACATTCATCCTTATTTTTTGTAGCTTCTAAACCACAAGAACAACAACATGAAATTTCACCGGAGCAAGTATCTTTTTATCCTAACTCTGTAGATACTTTTTTGTCTTGAAGAAACCTAATTAAGATGGCCACCTACAGGGCTCAATTTTGACTATGAAATCTGACATCCTTTTGGGACAGACAATTTAAATTACATTCTAAATTAGAGGTCCAAAATTATGTAGCTTCTACAGAAACTCGGCCACCAAGTTAGCTACAACTTTCGAAACATCCATCCATATTTCAGATATAAAAAGATACATTGTACATTGATCCTTGAAACATTATACAAATAGCTCATTGCAGACCCCATACACATTTCACAACACACACTTCACACTACCACTATACATGTTAGCTTCACATCTTCATTGAATAAAGGTTGAACCTCAATTGAGATAATCGACACAGTTGCAGGATCGAACAACCATACAACATGGCCAAAAAAACCCAGATATGACAACAATGAGTAGACCTGCAGCACGAACTTGGGGTTGAGGTCCTTCCACCGCGACGGGAGGCTTAGCTCGAGCTCCGGGAAGAGGCATAGAAGTGCATGACGTAGGTGTTCCACATGCGGTACTCCATCGCCTCCAGGTACAAGAACTGCCCCACATTCTCCTTGCCGTCGCCGAGACACAGAGATTTGTTTGTTGTCAGCTCCATGCTATTCACCTGTCCATATGGTGCCTCCAGCGATCAGACAGTAGAGTACGTTGAACAATGCACCGGAAACCTGAATACAAACGTGACCTCAATTGATTTAGGAGTATCCTTGATGCTGCTGTGGCCTTGGGCAGCGGCGCGGCGAGGTCCTTGATGCTGCTGGGCCCTCCCGTCGAACACCCCGGCCAACCGGACAGCGGAGATGAGAACACCGGCGACTTCAGGCGTGTCCGGAGTGCTCACTAGCCGTGTCGGCTTGGTCACCATCTTTGTGGGGGCGCATAGCAGGTGTTTGACGAAATGCATGAGCCAAAAGTAAGGTTTACTTCGTTATATACAGGGAATCGGCTAGATCCAGTCAAAACTTAGTGGGGTAAATTTACTCCATTAAGGTTTTACTCCATCGGATACTCAACTATTTATCGGGGATCGGTTAGGAATGCCCTTAGGAAGCATAGCTTGCGAGGAATCGCCCATGCGGCCGAGTAGGAGATTCCATGCATTCGGCGGCGGCGGCGGCGCGCTTATGAACTGGTCGCTGAAGGCGGGGTCGAATCGCCCTAGTCGATGGGATCGAGTCTCCAGCTCTTGGAACTGAGCCGCTGGACAGGTATGAAGGATCAGGATCACTGCTTGGAGCCGAAGGGAGCCGGGGAAACGAGCCTGGAAACCGATCAGAGGAGGCGCCCGGGCAATCCGTGCGATGCTCTTCGATCGCATCCACGTGGCGGTAGATCGCGTCGGGTATGCACGAGACCAAGTTTGGATCTGGTGTCCTGTCCACGAAATTTTCGTTCCCTTGTTTGGCGGGAAAAAAATTCCGTGGATACCAGTTGCAAACACGATCCCGTCCAGATGCGTCCACGTGTCCCGTGTTTCCATCCGACGATGGTTGCTCGTTCCGCTCCATTCGTCCCTTCCCTCGGCTCCCAGGGCTATGCTCGGCTACTGTTCAAGTTTCAGATTTTTTTAGACCTCTGATCTAAAATATTTGTATTTAATTTTCAGGATGCCTGCTGTAAAGGGCGCGCTGACATGTTCCATACAAAAAAAAAATCTTGCTCCAGTAGATTTAATGCGTTTTGTCATTGTGGCTTGAGAATGCCAAATTGTTTACGTTTATCTACTTTTTAAACCTCCTTCCGAAATCAACAAACTGGAAGTCACATCGTATCAGAATGCAAGCTTTATCATGGAGGAAAAACAACATCACTCATCTTTCAAAGACTTACATATAAGAAAATTATAAGCAAGGAGAAGTTCCTCGTGTTACAATCATCTCATAGATGCCATGCCAGGCGTACCATCTGTCGTCTCAACTCGCGTGGAAGTAACTGTGAGATCACATCATGAAAAATTCAGCTCGGCTCTGCGTAGATGGTGGTGCTACGTTTAGATAATCCGTCATCCAGTTTTTGTGGTTCAGATCGTGACATATTTGTAGACAGCCACGTCAGCTGCCCAACAAGAAGGAATCAAATATACCCATATGACGGGATATTACAAATAATTCAAAAATGCCCCGTAAATAAGAAAAGATCGTATTCTGTGTGAAGAAATGGACAGTGAGGGGCCTCAACACTAGTAGAAAAATACCTAATAGTCCCGGTTCGTAAGGGCCTTTAGTTCCGATTCATGAACCGGGACTAATGGGTCGTTACTAATACCTCCACCTATTAGTCCCGGTTCAAACACGAACCGGGAGCAATGTTCCTCCACGTGTCCCTGTGCGCCGAGCCCAGAAGTTCGTCATGCGTACCGAGAGAAGTGATCGATCGACCTCTCCTTCTCCGAGAGATTTGTCGAACAACAAGTTTTCGTATATCATGTATCTGACGCTACTGGCTACATACATGTACAATATGTATAAGATCTCTTAATTACAATCCCCTAGCAATTGAAATCAATTTCCACATGATATTCTCCGGTTTTATTGATGACGTGGTCAAGAAAGAATCCCGCCAATTCCTCTTGAATTGCTTTCATGCGATCTGGTTCTAGGAGTTCATTCCGCATCTGCCACGTCTAATTTGAAGAAGGGGGTTAATTAATACATATATATGAATGAAACTCAACAGAAATGATGGTGTAATAAAATGAAATTGTGAATATTATTGCTTACGCACTTCATATTGTCTTTGAGAGTAGCCCCGCTTGTTTTTCAAAGTCGCGTTGTGGATGAACTCGCACACGTAGTATCCACAGAAATCATTCCCTTCTTCCTGCCACAAGCACTTTACGAGAAATAGAGGTCAATCAAACTGATAATGAAGCATTATAAATGGCATTGATGAAAGTATAGCTATAGAATCAACGGAAGATGCGCGCAACTAGCTAGCCAGTAGTACTTACTTTCGGGTATGTATATCGCAGCTCCTTCAGCAGTCCCGGAGCTTGTGCGGTGAACTATTTCCAAACCGTGCAAGACAAAGAAAATAATTATTATTACTTGAGATATCAGGAAATGAACAAAAAGTTGCCGATATGGTGCGATAATGATCGATTGAACTTACTTGCTAAGCATTTCAGTCATGTCCGCATAGGATTTGGGATCTTTCGGTCTCGAGTCTAAGACGGTTACTAGTCCATGCTCAAGCTTAATCTCCAGAAGAATATAGTGGTACATGCGCACGCATGCATAACTCATCAATTACATTAATATAACCTCGCTCGAGTAATAAGGGAAACCGAATATGCACACGACAGTAACACTCACTTGCCGTTGTAAGGAAAGAGTATGATATCTTTGTTTTGATTTTTGATCAACGATTGTAGCACGTTGTCCTCGGCCTCTTTGATGTCCTTTTTAACCAGAAATTCATCTATAATATTTTTGTTAATGAACCCAATATCATAAATTTCTTGTTTTTTGCACTTGACGATCTTCAATCTGCATAATATATTGAGGATAATTAATTATAAATACATGAAATGAAAGAGCCGAGCTATATATAGAGACTTAATGACAGAAATAGTACTTACAGACAGTAGCAAAAGACCATTAGTTTATCGAGGGCCTTTTGATTGAAGAACGCGAAGAACTCATCAAATGGAACAGTCAACAGATCATTTGTAACGAGGTCGTGCTCCTCTTTAATATGCACATACAAAGCATTCGTACCCTCAGACTCTCTGTAGGTTTCCATGTACCAATTATGGAATCTTCGCATCATTGTTGTCAGAGATTTTTCATCTTTGACGAGAGGCTTCCCGTACTCGTATCTGTGTTCGTCCACCTCCAAGAAATCAGGAAGTGCATCGTTAGGACGGTAATCTTCAAGATTGCCATAACCGGCCACCGTCCCCGGAGCATTAGACACATTGAGCGGGGGGCACGATTGCTGTGCTTGTTCGCCGAGCTGGGCAAATTTTTTCCTCTTTGCTCGTTCTTTTGACCTTTTAGCACTGACAGTAGTTCCCGACCGCTGGGCTTGGAGATATGTCTGTTCAGTAATGCGCTCATAGTTAGTTCTCGGCGGAGACTTTGGTGGTTTCCTCAGGGCATCGATAGTGCGCTTTGCTTTCACCGGATCTACCTCCTCCTCCGGAGGTGGATGTCTCTTTGCTTTCACCCCTTCAAAGAACTTCTTCATGTGGGTCTGCACAATCGTATCATTTTCCTCCTCGGTCCTCTCGTACGGTAACTTCTCTAGAGGCTTGAGAGGTGGACCGCATCTGTATTGTCTCCCGCCTCTGGTTGTGTTGCTAGACGCTGGAGCAGACGGAGCGGCTGCGGCGTCTGTCTTCTTTCGTGCTTGCTTACGAGGCGGAGGAGAAGGAGTACGACGTGCCGGAGCAGCCGGGGAGGCGGCGGGTCTCTTCCGCCCTTGCTGGCGAGGCGGAGAAGGAGGAGGCTGCTGGCTGCTCGGGAGCGCCGGCGCAGGCGGAGAAGGAGGCGGAGTGCCGCCACGCACCGGAGAAGGAGACGGAGTGCCGCCACGCGCCGGAGAAGGAGGCGGAGTGCCGCCACGCGTGCCCTGATCGTCACTCGCCGGAGGAGGAGGCGGTGGAGGAGGCGGAGTGCCCTGACTCGCCGGAGGAGGAGGAGGAGGCGGAGGCGTCCAGTTTGGAAGGTTGATGAGCTCCTTCCGCCATAGGCATGGAGTCTTCAGAGCAGAACCCAGCCTAGTCTCCCCTTCACCGATAGGGTGGTCAAGCACGAGGTCCTCAAATCCCTCCGTTATTTCATCCACCATCACCTTAGCATATCCTTCTGGAATCGGCCGGCAGTGATAAGTTGCTTCGGATCCACTAGGATAAACAGAGCCAACAGTCGCCTTGACCTTCAAATTCATCCATCGCGCCATAATGTGGCAATGTTGAGACTCCGTGATAGCATCCATGGGATAGCTGGCAGGAGTCGTCAAGACATGCTCCGGCTGAAGCAGCTCGGTGGAAGCCACGCTGCTTCTCCGCTGAGATGGCGGGGTAGCTTCGGGGGAAGCTTCGGCAGGTCGTTTGCTGCGATCTCCTGCTTCTCATTCCTCTAGCCCCATTACCCTTTCGTGCAGCGCCTGCAGTTGGCCCTGCTCCAGTTTCTTCCTCCTCTTGTGGGTTTTGTAACCCCCTGCGTCCGGAAAACCAACCTTCCACGGAATGGAGCCTGGCGTGGCTCGTGTCCGTCCAGGGTGCTCAGGATTCCCGAGGGCCATTGTGAGCTTGTCCTTCTCCCTGTCTGGTAGGAACGTCCCTTTCTGCGCTGCATTGATATACTTCCGAAGGTTCTTGACTGGTATTTCCAGTTGCTCGTCCGTCCAACAGCACATCCCTTATACAGGGTCCAAGGTTCCACCAGCCCCAAAGAACCAAGTCCGGCAACGGTCTGGCCATCTCATTGTCTCTGGTTCGATCCCTTTTTCAAGCAGATCATTCTCAACCTTGGACCACTTAGGCCGGGCTTTGAGGTAGCCACCTGACCCCGTGCGATGGTGAAGCTTCTTCTTCGCAGCATTTTGCTTGTTCGTCGCCGACATCTTCTTACTCTTTTCCAATGTCTTGTGGGCCACAAATACGGCCCAGTGATCTTTGATCTTCTCATAATTGCTGATGAATTCTGGAGTCTTATTTTTCGATAAAATGGTTCAACTCTTTCCTCCACCTCCTGAATAGGGTTGCCATCTTCTTAAGAGCACAAGACTTGATTAATTGCTCTTTAACTGGCTTCTCTGGATCCTCCTCTGGCGGTAGGGTGAAATTTGCCTTCAGCTGAGTCCAAAGATCTTCTTTCTGCATATCATTGACATAAGACACCTCAGGGTCGTCCTTAGGCTTATACCATTGCTGGATGCTGATCGGGATCTTGTCCCTAACAAGAACCCCGCACTGAGCAGAAAATACGTTCTTTGTCCGGATGTGTTCAATCGGTTCACCGTCGGGCGCGATTTCTGTGATCTCAAACCTTTCATCCGAGCTCAACTTTTTCTTCGGGCCTCGTCTCCTTACCAAAGTTGTGCTCGATCCGGAGGGCTAGAAATTAAAAGGAAGAAAGACGAGAGTAATTAATATGTGTACATATACCAAAACAATGAATGCATCAATTAACTAGTCAGCACGGGCTTAACTAATATATATATACCTGGCCGGACTCGGTTCGGTCACCGGAGCAGTCAGCATGGTCTCCTTCTTGTACCTCCATTGGGTCATCACCGGAGCCATCATGAACATAGCCCTCTTCTTGTACCAGCATTAATGGGCCGGAGCCATCATGAACATAGCCCTCTTCTTCACCTCCTTCCTCACCAACGACGTCGATGAAAAATGATGCAACAACATCAGTTCCTTCTGCGATCATCTCGCCCAACATCGCTTCTGTTGCTTCGTCTCGGTAGTGCTCCATAGTTTCTGCAAATATTTACAACATGTCAATTATTATTCAAAAACATGGTACAGATGGATATATATTAGTGGCAAACTGAGAACTAGCTAGCTAATCACAATAAGGAATCATGTTAGTGGCCTCGACGCTGCTTCTCTAGGGTTTGGGATCGCCTCAACACAATGCTTCAAGGGTTTGGTGGCCTCGACGACAACACTCTTTTAACTTGGTAAATTTGGGTGGCCTCGAGAGTTTTGGTCGAGCGAGAGGGACGAGGTGGGTGCTGCCGTTGTATAGGTTATCACGGTCGAGAGGGGGTATATATATCGACCGCCCCTCATGTCGAAGTTATCTCGAGGGGGCGGCGAGGGCCAAGGCGAGCAGCCTGACGGCGACAGACCCGATAAAACATAAGAAAACGAAGAAGAGATAAAAAGAGGATAAGAAGAAGGGAATAGAGGAGAAGATCGAAGAAAAAAAGAAGAAAAAAAGAGGAGAAGAAGAAAGGAATAGAGGAAAAGAAGAAAAAATAGAAAAATCTATTTTTTCTTCTTCTCCTCTTCCTTTTCTTCTTTTTTGTTCTTCTTATTTATTTCTCCTCTATTCCTTTCTTTCTTCTTCTCCTCTTCTTTTTCTTCTTCTCCCTCGAGAAAGGAAAATAATTAAGGAAAAGGAAGAAAAGAGGAAGAAGGAAGAGAAGGAAGAAGAAAGGAATAGAGGACAAGAAGAAAAAATAGATTTTTTTATTTTTTCTTCTTCTCCTCTTCTTTTTCTTCTTTTTTCTTCTTCTTATTTATTTCTCCTCTTCTTTTCCTCTCCTCTTCTTCTCTTTTCTTCCTCTTCTTATTTTCCTTTTTCCTCTCATTCTTTTTCTTCTTCTTCTTCCTTCTTCTTTCTTCCTCTTTTCTTCCTTTTCCTTATTTTACTTTTTCCTCTACACTAACCTAATTAAAATGCACTAACCTAAAATCGATATCTACTAACAACCTAAATAAAAAATTAATACATATATGAAAAAACATATATAAACAAAAAAAAATGATATGAACATTATATTCATACATACATATAGCCACATCCATTAATCATATAGCTATACCATATACATATATACATTAATTTTATATATGAAAAAGTGCAATGAACAAAAAAATACACATGTATGTATGAACTGAACACAGAGCCTCGACGGCGGCAGCTCACAACGGGGGCGGCCGGCGAGGGCGACGGCGGCGGCGGCGAGGGCGTCGGCGACGACCACGTACGGCGGACCGGGGCAGGGGCGTGGCCGGCGACGACGGTGACGGTGACGGCGACGACGGGCGCGGGTGACGGCGACGACGGGCACGGGTGACGATGACGGCGTCGGCGGGAGCGGCCGACGGGCGGCGTCGGGGGCGCGCGGACGACGTCGGGGCGGTGGGCGGCGTCGGGGCAGCGGACGGCGTCGATCTGGGCAGCCTGGCGGCGGCGGCGGGCGGCAACTGGCGATGTGATCGTCAAATTTTCCTAAGTGCTGTATATATAACAAGAGCATTGGTCCCGGTTCGTGACTCCAACCGGGACTAATGCCCCCTTTAGTCCCGGTTGGTACCACCAACCGGGACCAAAGGCCTCTTTTGAGGAGTCCAACGGGCGGGAAGCGGCGACCTTTGGTCCAGGTTGGTGGCACCAACCGGGACTAATGCCCCCCCTTTAGTCCCGGTTGGTGCCACCAACCGGGACCAAAGGGCCCTGTGTTGCCCGCGTCGGGGCCAAAGTTTAGTCCCACCTCGCTAGTTGAGAGGGGCGCGCAGTGGTTTATAAGCCCCACTGTCGCACCCCTCTCGAGCTCCTCTCCACCGTAGGCTTGCGGGCCTATATGCTACTGCTTTGCCTGATGGGCCTGCTGGGCCTACTGCGGGCCTGAATCCTGGCCCATGGTAGGGTTTCTAGTCGTATTCAGGCCGTGGGGGCCCAGTAGGAGGCAATTTTTTTTGTTTTCTTTCTTGCTTTATTTATTTTATTTTTTTTCTACTTACAATAAAATACTTATAGTTGCTATTTTTAATTAGTTTCTAGTTTTTTTGTTTTGTTTTCTGCATTATTTATTTTCTTTTGTTTTTTGCTTTATTTTTCAATTCTTTTTGCTTTTAGTTTTAGGAAAATTATAAACTTTCTGTTAGTGCCATTAGTTTTCAAATTTGAAAACACTTTTTTTGTTTTTTGTTTTCTTTCTTGCTTTATTTATTTTATTTTGTTTGTACTTACAACAAAATACTTATTGTTGCTATTTTTAATTGTTTTTTTGTTTCGTTTTCTGTATTATTTATTTTCTTTTGTTTTTTGCTTTATTTTTCAATTCTTTTTGCTTTTAGTTTTAGGAAAATTATAAACTTTCTGTTAGTGCCATTAGTTTTTAAATTTGAAAACACTTTTTTTGTTTTTCTGTTTTCTTTCTTGCTTTATTTATTTTATTTTGTTTCTACTTACAACAAAATACTTATTGTTGCTATTTTTAATTATTACGAGGGCTGAACCATAAGACATTAAAGCATTTCAAATGAACTATGAAAAAGTTCAAAGTTGGCATGGTATCATAATTCGACCCACATAGCATGTGCATGTACAAAACGGACAATGGTATCATACTCGTCAGTTACAAAGTTGGCATGGTATCATCATAATAGTTGCAGGAGAAAGTCTTCACTTTTTCTTCGCTTGTGTCATTTGCTTATTGCGCCGTAACCATGGATAATCTTCATCGTTTATCAGGATGCTGGGGTCAGCCTTGACTTTGAAGGGAGGAATTTCATGAAACTTTTCATAATCTTCAGACATGTCTGTCTTGTCCTCCACTCCCACGATGTCCCTTTTTCCTGAAAGAACTATGTGGCGCTTTGGCTCATCGTATGATGTATTCACTTCCTTATCTTTTCTCTTTCTCGGTCTGGTAGACATGTCCTTCACATAGATAACCTGTGCCACATCATTGGCTAGGACAAACGGTTTGTCAGTGTACCCAAGATTTTTCAGATCCACTGTTGTCATTCCGTACTGTGGGTCTACCTGTACCCCGCCTCCTGACAGATTGACCCATTTGCACTTAAACAAAGGGACCTTAAAATCATGTTCGTAGTCAAGTTCCCATATGTCCACTATGTAACCATAATATGTGTCCTTTCCCCTCTCGGTTGTTGCATCAAAGCGGACACCGCTGTTTTGCTTGGTGCTCTTTTGATCTTGGTCAATCGTGTAAAATGTATTCCCGTTTATCTCGTATCCTTTCCAAATCAATACAGTCAAAGATGGTCCCCTGGACAACAAGTACAGCTCATCACAAACAGTGTTGTCACCTCTGATACGTGCTTCCAACCAACTGCTGAAAGTCCTGATGTGTTCACATGTAATCCAGTCGTCGCACTGCTCCGGGTGTTTGGAGCGCAGACTGTTCTTGTGTTTATCGACATACGGGGTCACCAAGGTAGAGTTCTGTAGAACTGTGTAGTGTGCTTGAGACCAAGAATATCCGTCCCTGCATATTATTGAGTCCCTTCCAAGCGTGCCTTTTCCAGTCAGTCTCCCCTCATACCGCGATTTAGGGAGACCTATCTTCTTAAGCCCAAGAATGAAGTCAACACAAAACCCGATGACATTCTCTGTTTGATGGCCCATGGAGATGCTTCCTTCTGGCCTAGCGCGGTTACGGACATATTTCTTTAGAACTCCCATGAACCTCTCAAAGGGGTACATATTGTGTAGAAATACGGGGCCCAGAATGACAATCTCATCAACTAGATGAACTAGGACGTGCGTCATGATATTGAAGAAGGATGGTGGGAACACCAGCTCGAAACTGACAAGACATTGCACCACATCACTCCTTAGCCTTGGTATGATTTCTGGATCGATCACCTTCTGAGAGATTGCATTGAGGAATGCACATAGCTTCACAATGGCTAATCGGACGTTTTCCGATAGAAGCCCCCTCAATGCAACCGGAAGCAGTTGCGTCATAATCACGTGGCAGTCATGAGACTTTAGGTTCTGAAACTTTTTCTCTGACATATTTATTATTCCTTTTATATTCGATGAGAAGCCAGTCGGGACCTTCATACTAAGCAGGCATTCAAAAAAGATTTCCTTCTCTTCTTTGGTAAGAGCATAGCTGGCAGGACCTTCATACTGCCTTGGAGGCATGCCGTCTTTTTCGTGCAAACGTTGCAGGTCCTCCCGTGCCTCAGCTGTATCTTTTGTCTTCCCATACACGCCCAAGAAGCCTAGTAGGTTCACGCAAAGGTTCTTCGTCACGTGTATCACGTCGATCGAAGAGCGGACCTCTAGGTCTTTCCAGTAGGGTAGGTCCCAAAATATAGATTTCTTCTTCCACATGGGTGCGTGTCCCCAGCGTCACTTGGAACAGCTAGTCCGCCGGGACCCTTTCCAAAGATTACGTGTAAATCATTGACCATAGCAAGTACGTGATCACCGGTACGCGTGGCGGGCTTCCTCCGGTGATCTGCCTCGCGTTTAAAATGCTCGCCTTTCTTTCGACATTGATGGTTGGTCGGAAGAAATCGACGATGGCCCAGGTACACATTCTTCCTGCAGCTTGCCTGGTATATACTATCGGTTTCAAGTAAACAGTGCGTGCATGCGTGGTATCCCTTGTTTGTCTGCCCTGAAATGTTACTGAGAGTGGGCCAATCGTTGATGGTCACGAACAGCAACGCTTTTAGGTGAAATTCCTCCTGTTTGTGCTCATCCCACGTACGTACACTGTTTCTATTCCACAGCTGTAAAAGTTCTTCAACTAATGGCCTTAGGTACACATCAATGTCGTTGCCGGGTTGCTTAGGGCCTTGGATGAGAACTGGCATCATAATGAACTTCCGCTTCATGCACATCCAAGGAGGAAGGTTATACATATATAGAGTCACGGGCCAGGTGTTGTGATTGCTGCTCTGCTCCCTGAAAGGATTAATGCCATCCACACTTAAAGCAAACCATATGTTCCTTGGGTCACTTGCAAACTCATCCCAGTACTTTCTCTCGATTTTTCTCCATTGTGACCCGTCAGCGGGTGCTCTCAACTTCCCGTCTTTCTTACGGTCCTCACTGTGCCATCGCATCAACTTGGCATGCTCTCCGTTTCTGAATAGACGTTTCAACCGTGGTATTATAGGAGCATACCACATCACCTTCGCAGGAACCCTCTTCCTGGGGGGCTCGCCGTCAACATCACCAGGGTCATCTCGTCTGATCTTATACCGTAATGCACCGCATACCGGGCATGCGTTCAGATCCTTGTACGCACCGCGGTAGAGGATGCAGTCATTAGGGCATGCATGTATCTTCTACACCTCCAATCCTAGAGGGCATACGACCTTCTTTGTTGCGTATGTATTGTCGGGCAATTCGTTATCCTTTGGAAGCTTCTTCTTCAATATTTTCAGTAGCTTCTCAAATCCTTTGTCAGGCACAACATTCTCTGCCTTCCACTGCAGCAATTCCAGTATGGTACTGAGCTTTGTGTTGCCATCTTCGCAATTGGGGTACAACCCTTTTTTGTGGTCCTCTAACATGCGATCGAACTTCAGCCTCTCCTTTTGACTTTCGCATTGCGTCCTTGCATCGACAATGATCCGGCGGAGATCATCATCATCGGGCACATCGTCTGGTTCCTCTTGATCTTCAGCAGCTTTTCCTGTTGCAGCATCATCGTGCACATCGTCTGGTTCCTCTTGATCTTCAATAGCATCACCGTATTCAGGGGGCACATAGTTGTCATCGTACTTTTCTTCTTCGCCATCTTCCATCATAACCCCTATTTCTTCGTGCCTCGTCCAAACATTATAGTGTGGCATGAAACCCTTGTAAAGCAGGTGGGTGTGAAGGATTTTCCGGTCAGAGTAAGACTTTGTATTCCCACATATAGGGCATGGACAACACATAAAACCATTCTGCTTGTTTGCCTCAGTCACTTCGAGAAATTCATGCACGCCCTTAATGTACTCGGAGGTGTGTCTTGAACCGTACATCCATTGCCGGTTCATCTGCGTGCATTATATATAATTAAGTGTGTCAAAAATCATTACAGAACATCATGAATAGATAATTAAGTGACCAAATTAATAGAAGTTCATCATCACATTAAAACCAAAGTACATACATAGTTCTCATCTAACAACATAAAGCTGTGCAGAGCATCTAAATTAATTAAACCATACACTGAAACTATGTAAAACATTTCAATGCGAAAACAAATGCGATCATAATCGCAACCAATGTAACAACTGATCCAACGGCATAATGATACCAAGCCCCGGTATGAATGGCATATTTTCTAATCTTTCTAATCTTCAAGCGCATTGCATCCATCTTGATCTTGTGATCATTGACGAAATCCGCAACATGCAACTCCAATATCATCTTCTCCTCCTCAATTTTTCTAATTTTTTCCTTCAACAAATTGTTTTCTTCTTCAACTAAATTTAACCTCTCGACAATAGGGTCGGTTGGAATTTCCGGTTCAACAACCTCCTAGATAAATAAAATCTATGTCACGTTGGTCGGCATAATTGTCATAAACAATAGATGAAACAATAGTTATGAAAAGATAATATATACCACATCCGAATCATAGACAGGACGAGGACCGACGGGGGCGGATACCAAAACCATCGCACTATATAAGATGCAATAATAAAAGTAAGAAAATTATACAAGTATCTATATAAACATACAAGTAAGAATTTTTTTCCTTTCAGAAAGAAGATAAGAACAAGAGGCTCACCACGGTGGTGCCGGCGACGAGATCGGCGCGGGCGATCAACGGCGGTGAAGACGGGGACGGGACGTGACGGACCGCTAAACCTAGACAAATATTGAGGAAAATGAAGCTTGGAGGTCGAGTTTGGAGAGGAGAAAGCTTAAGTAGTGTGCCTCGGACATTCCATCGAACACCTCGTGTGCATAGGAGGTGAGCTAGAGCACCACAAAGCTCTCCCCTCGCCGACCACGAAAAACAAAGCACTAGGAGTGCTCTGCTCGCGGGCGAGGGGTATATATAGGCAACTAATTGGTCCCGGTTCGTGCCACGAACCGGGACTAAAGGGCAGCCTTTGGTCCTGGTTCAAGCCACCAACCGGAACCAATGGTGATGGGCCAGGAGCGGGGCGCATTGTTCCCGGTTCGTCCCACTAACCGGGACCAATAGATCCAGCCGAACCGGGACCAATGGCCCACGTGGCCCGGCCGGCCCCCGGGGCTCATGAACCGGGTCCAATGCCCCCATTGGTCCCGGTTCTGGATTGAACCGGGACTAATGGGCTAACCCGGCCTAGACCATTGCCCCCTTTTTTACTAGTGCAAGTACAGAGTATTACAAAACGGATGTGCTGTACAGCCATAGCCTTTGGTAGTTTACCCATCCCTATTTCGAAACTAGAAGTCTGCAGGAATTTCGTATGGAAAATTTAAATGTGGAGAGGCTTCCTTTTAGTTCCAAAAATGAAGACGTCACGACCAAAAGCTTTGCAGGCGAAGACCACATTTCATCAGGATAGGATGTACTTCTTGTCCCCTTTTAAAACTGGCCACTGTGGGATCCCTTCCCGCCTTCATTTTGGGGGAAGAGGACCGAGGCCTCTATATATATAGGCTAGCCACCACCCTAGCATGGGACGGATCAAATCCTAAGCTCACACCCACACAAGAACAAACCTCGTGAGGTTGTTCTTCCTCTGTACTAGTTCATCCTGAGCCCCTCGCGAGGCTAATCCACCCCAAAGCAGGAGTAGAGTCTTACACCACAAGGTGGCCCGAACCTGGGTAAACCGCTGCGTTCTTCTTCCTTTTTGTTCATCGAGCTAGGACGTGGGGGCGACGAATCGGTTGGCTGGAGAGGTTGAGTTCTTCGCACACGACCTAGAGTTCGAACCTTTCTTGGGTCTGCGGAGCCCTGAATCTGAAAACCTCATCATCGACGGGAACGTTTCCTCCCACTGAATGCGCATCACCGGAAATCCTGAAATAAATCCAGAAATAAATGCGAGCACCAGAATTTGAACCCTGGTGAGTTGGGGATACCATAGTCCCTCCAACCATCCAACCAAATGTTGGTTCGCAATTACCTACGATGTTGATAGAAATACAACGTGAGCATTAGATTGTGCCTGGTGAGTACAAATGGGCCAATTTGTGGTGTGTTAGAAAAAAGCAACACCAACACTAACTAGATGGTCCAATTTGTGGTGACGTGCCAAATATGCAAAATGCCATCACTATCTAAAAAAATAGTGGTGGCGTTCATTGGAAATGGAGTGTCATCAACTAAAGTTGTGCCTAGCCATTTCTCTAATAGTAAGTGCATGTTCCTGTGGTGGCTCCAGGATTGCTAAATTTTCTCGGATAATTTGTAACAAATTTGCTGGATCAACATGTTCGCCCTCATGGGTCCATCTATTCCGAATGCCAAATAGACCACATGATCAACACTATCTCAGCTCTATCACCATCCGAGAACATTAGGTCGCTGACAATGTCGCATGCCCAAGTAAGCGGGCGAAGTCGTGGTAGGCAAACCACTTCTGAGCTTCATCCCAGAAGCGTTTGGCGTGTAAACAGTGAATTGGTGCATATATGCATCAGATCCTCGTCCATTGCCAAACAAAGCTTGCATCGACTTCTATCATGAATATGTCATCTATGCAAAGAGGTATCAAAGCTTTAATTGAGTTCTGTCAGGAATATATGGAGTACGCCCAAGAAGTGCTACAGGTGCCACACCCATGCATCCTTCATATTTTCCTTCACTGGGATTGATAGGATGACGTCTGCATCGGGTTTGAGGAAAATAGAGTTCACCAATTGCACATCCCAGCCACCTACAATTGGATCTAATAGTTCAGCGGCCCTCTCAATCAGTGTGTTTTCTCTCGGCAAAAATGACCTTGGATCCCAGTTCCTCGGCAACCAAGGGTCTCCCACACCTTAATGCTTATGTCGTCCCCTACCCTCATGATAATTCCTTGCTTTATAACCTGCAAACCTTTTTCCTTGGTCTGCATGTAGCACGTCAGTATCTGGAAAGTACCTTGCCTTCAGAACTCGTCCGCACAAACTATCCGGGTTAAAGTGTCAAAGAGAGACCATGTGACACGTGTGGCAAGCAATTCAAATTATTCAAAAAAAAAAAGTGTCAAAGAGAGAATGGTAAACAATCATCGTAGGCGATGAGACTATTGAAGAAGCCTTTACGGCTGACGAATAAATAAAAACTAACTAAAAATGCATCAGGTAAGTAAGTTCTGAGAGGGCTTAATATTCGTGCAAGTCGTCTTTGCCCAATTTTCCACCAGGCCTCGCCTTCAGGTCAAACCCTACGATTCGCCGTCGCTGGCGAGCCACCTGCGATGGCTGGCGGCGGCGCTGGTTCCGTGGTGAACGGGCCGCCGCGCAGGCGCGACCGTGCCGCCGTCCCAGCCCCCCTCCCTAACGAGGTCGTCCAGTGGGAAATCCTCGTTCGCGTGCCGGCGAAGGAGCTCCTCCGCTGCCGCACGGCCTGCCGCTCCTGGCGCCGCCTCGCCTCCGACGCCGCTTTCCTAATGGCCCACCACCGCCGCCAGCCATCGCTCCCGCTGGTCTTCTTCCGCACCAGGATCAACGACTACGCCGCCCACGCCGTGGTTGATGCCTTGGATATCCGGTGAACCCCCGCCGCTCGCCGGCCCGTGCTCGGGTTCGACGACTACAACAAATCTCGTCGTAGCTTCACCATCCACGCATCCTGCGACGGCCTCCTCGTCCTTTCCCTCTCCAACTGCCGCTTCTACATCTGCAACCCGGTGACGCGACAGTGGCTCCAGCTACCGGATCTGACCGGCGGCCCTGTACCCTCACGGCCCGTCGGGTGACTACCGTGTCCTCTTCTGGAAGTATCCAGACAACATGAGTTGCAGCGTTGTCTACTACGTCCTCACCGTCAGCTCGTTGCAGGGACAACAGAGATGCATTGGGCTGCCAGTGGCCTCGCCATCCATGAAGAAGGACAGGTCCTGGTGGTACCTTCAAGCCTCCGAGCACCTGCCTCTCCTGCTACATGGCTGCCTG
The DNA here is from genome assembly GCF_018294505.1 of Triticum aestivum. NCBI lineage: Eukaryota > Viridiplantae > Streptophyta > Magnoliopsida > Poales > Poaceae > Triticum > Triticum aestivum. Next base: position 7,529,555 of record NC_057813.1, read on the forward strand.
CACTGGCATGCTTTCAATGCCTTCGACAGCAAGATCATAATTTTCGACACGGTGGCAGAGTCATTCAGCTGGGTGCAATCCCCCACAGCCACCAGCTTGGCACATCTGCTTCAGATGGATGGTATGCTCGGCATCAGCTGTATAGATACCGCTACCATGACTGCGAAAGCATGGGTGTTGGAGGACTATGAGGCGGAAGTACGGTCATCAAAGTACAGGACTGAATTGCCGGAGGAGGAGATGATGGAAGATGGTAAATGTTTTCAGTGTCTATACGGCAAGGTTGTGTCTGAGAACGGCGATATGCTGCTAATCAGTCGCATTTGTTGGTCCCTCTCCCTGTTTCACTGTGACAACAAGGGCGAGTTGATCCAGAAATTCCTATGGGAGAACGTTGATCCAAAGCTTCTCGGGATCTCTTTCAAAGAGAGACTAGTCAGGCATCCATTCTTCCAGAGGAAAGATGGCAGCCGTGTGAGGCTCCCACGTTTTCCCCGAGGGCTGTAGGGGAGCTAGCACTGGTGCTTCTTCTTGATGGTCTCCTTGCTTACTATCGCTGTGAGTATCTAGCTAGAAAATACTCCCTTTGTGACCTAAAACGTCTTATAAAAGTTTACAGAGGGAGTTATTCCGGACGGAGGGAGTATGATCCAAATGTTAGTGCATGCCTGCACTCACCATGCTTGTTCAATAGAGTTATTCCGGACGGAGGGAGTATGATCCAAATGTTAGTGCATGCCTGCACTCACCATGCTTGTTCAATACTTTCCTTTATAGTTTTGCTACTCTATAACATATGCTGAGAATGTGTATAAAACCTTGTGGAAGATGCAAGGATGACACTGATCTATTTTAACCTTGGTAAGAATATTTTTTCCGATTTATGTGCATATTGTGCATACAATGATGAGCTGTTCTGTTAGAATAATTTAAATTAGGGAGCTTCACTAAATAATATTACAAAGATGGTACTGAAGGAGGCTTTGCAACTAGCTAGCAAGGTACTCTGTTTACAATCTGATTGTGATATGTCTTAGGAGATGTGTGGCTGTTCTGTTCTCTTAGAGAATATAAAGCATAGTTCTATATGCCCTGCTAATTTGTAACTTCCAATGTTTTGTGGGGCCTTTCCCCTCAATTGTTGGGATTTTACCTAAAGGTTCATCTCTGATTTTTCTGTGTGTGACTCTAGCTATTTTGCTTCATTTACGTTGTTTGTTTTTTCAATTCTGTTGAAGTTACCGCAGTTCATTGACCTGAATCGTTGATCATCCACCTTGAAGGTTATAGTTGCTAAAAAGCAGGAGGACATTTAGAATATTTGCTCTGACAACTTTCACCTGATCAGTTTGAGAATAAAAGCAGAAGAATGCATCCCGCGAACAATGATTAAGCATATTCATCGAAGAAAGCATTAAATATACAAAGGTCTCCACAAGGTTTGCATAAGAAAGGTAATGTCCCATCTTTAGATCATCCGAGTTTATGGTACGGAGCCAACTTTCTTACTTATTGGACATCTATGTCATGCATGTTTAGAGCCTTGTCTCTATATTTTTGATGTGAATCACCGAGTAATATGTGAATAACATTTGCACTGGTGTATGCTATAATGGGGCAGAGTTACCCTGTCCGATTTCTCAACTGTTTGGCACCCTGTTCGCGTGCAAGATTAATAGGAGTGCCCTCTTCCTTGATTGTTTGACACAGCGAGCATCGAACAGAGGCGCTCCCAGGGGATGCACGACCGTCAGGGGCATTTCCTTCGTTTGGCCGCCGCTTCCCTTTGACACCAGTGAAGTGAACCGCAGATGCGGCACCGCATCATTCACTTGCCTACCATAGATTGACCGCTGATGCGGGTGCTCCGCTCCACTACATCCCATGATATATATTTCATCTCTTTATATCCATATCCTAAAGTATAGCATGTAAAAATGTTTAAATTCAGAAATAATGTTTTGCCTTCTACACTAACACTGTTTGGGTTAGTGAAATGTAACTAAATTCAGCGGATGTTGTTATTTGAAGCCAGATTATAGGATTTTTCCTCCAGTGTTATTGATGATGTGATCTAGAAATTGGTATTATGTATAACCATCAGGTTAGTTCAGTAGGTGATTCCACAGTTCAGTATGTGCTCTAAAAAAATGTACAACCATCACTTCATTAGATGATTCCTTTATACTATTCCAAAGGCTTGGCAATGAATAGCATGTTTTCTCTTTCTTTTTTCTAAGAGGGATTAAAGTAATGAACATGAATCAGTGCAAATTTGACAGACGAACATCATGGATTTGTAACTATAGGAAATTGTACTTTCTAGGTCTATCTCTATGGTTTTGCTTCTTAATTCGATTATATCTTGTGTGGACTATTAATTTGGTTCTATCTTATGTGGATTTTCAAAGCAGACATGAGATTTATGCTTTGTGTATATCATGCCTTTTTTACTGGTAAAAAATACGTTACATATATTTGAATTTTAGTTGAGTAAATGAGTACGAGTAAAAATAAACACAAACATGAAGCAAAAGCTTAGTCGTTTCACTGATTAAACAGAAGGTTGTCGAGTAAATCATGGAAAACCAAGAAAACCAAGACAAATGGGCCAAGCCCACTCTAGAACACCCTAAACACACAGGGTTGCGCCCACTCTCGAGAGCGTGTCGAGTGCCACAACAAATAGCAACCAAACACACACTAGCTTTTTTTAGGAGACTCGCACTTCGCTCTACTAAACAAGCCGCTCTTTCATCACTGCAAGAAAGAATGTCACCAAGCACTCTCCCGCCGCGGTGATAAAGAGACAAGCATTCCACATGCCTCCAATAGTTCCACGAGGTCCATGTCATTGAAGCTGCAAAGCTCTCAGGGCCACCACCCCGACATCTATTGCTTGAACGAACCTTGCACACTCATCCAGTATCGTTGGAGTTGTCGACCAAGATGCCACTGCAGAGACGTGCGTTGCACGTGCACGCTTACTAGTAAAACCTTGTGGAAGATGCAAGAATGACACTGATGTATTTTAACCTCAGTAAGAATCTGTTCTGTGAATTGCAAATTGTAGTGTTTTACAGAACTACAATCTGCAAGATGGGGAAAAATGTTTTACAGAGAATTGTGGTAGCTTACAGATAACGAAACTGGTGGATATGCTTGCATGAATAGTAGCCATTGTCCTTAATTAGTACTGAAATAGCAGAATACCAGGTGGTTACCGGTAGGTTCTTGTTAAGCATTAAAACTTCTGGAGTTTCACTTCTTGAGACTTAGGGGTGTGCATTGGACCACTTTTATCAAAATGTCAGTGTAACTATCTACTGCTTCAGCCTATTTACCGCTAAAAGTGAGCAGCTATTCAATGATTATCTATATGTGGAGTGCTATCGGCACGTGCTTGGTTACTTGTCTGGCACCCAACATATTAGGTTTGCTTGTATTGGTTGAATCACAGTTACAGTTTGCAGTGACAGTTTGAGAATATGCATGCCAAAACCCTGCAAGTTCCTTCGCAGAGGTCTGATACTTTCTCAAATTGGAAGGAAGTTGTGATAGTTTCCTGGACTTGGCAGTAATGATCTAAATTGCACCGATACGGATATGTGTATCAGTATCAGGACGATACGGATATGTAAATACGTCGTTTCTGAGAAGCGCCAATACGGGGATAGGTTTGACTATTTTTGAAAATAATATAAAACATATGTTATCAATTAAGCATCAAGCCATTTAGCATATATTTAGCCAGTGCAGTCCATTATCTTCTATCTTCTTAAATTCCGACAGAAGCAAGAACTAACAGCCAAAGGGAAAACTACCTACAAAAATTTGCAATAAGAAAAAACAGCCAAAGGTTAGCAGCAATTTACCAACCATAAAAGTTCAGTTAGAGAGAGGGAGGAGGAAATCAAAAGCCTTCCATTAAATAGAATTCTACAGGATTCTGTTTATCCTTGTTGCCTTTTTTCTACCCTGACTAGCAGGAGAAGAGAGCAATAGATGTAACATTATTTTGGAACAGAAAGGAAGCCTCTCCAGATTTGAATTTTCCATACGAAATTCCTGCAGACTTCCGGTTACAAAATGGGGATGGGTAAACTACCAAAGGCTGTGGCTGTACTGCGCATGCGTTTTATAATAACATCAATACAGACACAAAGACTGAGCCGACATATCATCTTGAGATTTATGAAGTCACCGTAGTCGCCTCGTCGTCGAGGGGAACGTCTCCTCCCACTGAATGCGCATCTCCGGAAATCCTGAAATAAATCCAGGAATAAATGCGAGCACCAGGATTTGAACCCTGGTGGGCTGGGATACCACAGTCCCTCTAACCATCCAACCACATGTTGGTTCGTTGTAATACCTGTACTTGAGGCGCCTCACTGTCCGTTTCTCCACACAGAATACGATCTTTTCTTATTTACAGGGCATTTGTGAATTATTTGTAATATCCCGTCATATGGGTATCACTACTAGGAAAAACACTACCAGTAGCGTAGGTTTTTTGCATACCAGTGGCGTGGGTTCCCGCGCTACTACTACGACGCTACAACTAACTTTTAGCGGTAGCGCGTTTTTTACCCCACGCTACAGCTAAAAAAGTTAGTAGTAGCGCGGTGCCACCCACGCTACCACTATTCCAAACCTACGCTACTACTATCTAACTACTCGTAGTGCCCCATTTCACCTACGCTACTAGTATCCAAGTACTAGCAGCAGCACATCTTTCCCCCACGCTACAACTAACTAACCAAAAAATAAAAAAAATAAAAATAAAAGTCAGATGCAATATTCATGGATAAAAATCAAGACACATCCAATGCAAATAAACTAAGTTCACAGAACCATCCTAGCACTTGCAGCATTCATGGATACAACATTGAACATCTCAACTCGAGATCTCGAGATCCCATTTAACATCAGATGCAAACAACTAGACCACTTCTCTAGATGTATCTACCAAGTTTCGGAGTTGAAACGTCGGTGGATCCGAGCAGTCCCTCCCGGCGGACGGTGGCGTCGAGGTCCTCCACCTCGGCGACCTACAACGTTGCAATGACCTGGATGATCATCTGTGCGCCGCGATCGCCGGGCTTCACGATGAAGTCCGCCTCTGAGTGGTTGAAGAGCACGACGCCCAGCATGCCGCGGTAGTCCACGTCGATCACCCTCGCGCCCACGTCGGAAACTGAAATCTTGTTAGTTGGCGCCCGCATCCACATCTAGTAGGGTATTTTCTTTCTTTTTAGCACATGCACATGAATCAATAGTAATGCATAATAACAAGAAAAAATAACCATGAATCCTAAAGAAAAAGATCATTCTTTGGGCCAAGTTGATAGTTTCAAGGCACGGGAAAGGATAATATTGGTAAAAAGTCTTCGTTAACAGGAAAAATAGACCGCGATTTCTCAAATGACATTTGTTTCACCAACAATGATTAATGACGAGGCATGTAAGATTTACCTGAGCAGCATCAGCATACCCTCTGATCCTTGCAAGAACTTAAAGGCCAAGGTTCTTAGCTTTCTCCCCTCTGACTAGCACAAGTCCAGCAGCACCATCGATGTACAGTAAATAATAAGAATAGCACTAGAGTTACACTCAAAGTAAACATTGCTTTGCATAATTTATATTAACCATGGAGAGAGCCTAAAAATGAGCTACAAAATAATCTAGCTTCAGTACACTCTTAAGATGATACATTTACTACTAAAGATATACAACATAGTGTTGTTGCATACTGCATACAGAAGGTAGTTTGACCATGTAAAAGTAAAGCTACAATGCTACACTAAGAAGTGTCAGAATTCTGAATGAAACTGTTCAGTTTAAAAGTATTCAACAGGGACACTTAAATCACTGAGAAAATGGGTAGTATTCTGGAATGGCAAGTGCCACATTTTCCATGCACTTGCAACAGGTTTTTGTAAAAAGTCAGCCCAATGACTCAATAACTAACACATTTGGTTGAGCATGCTGTAGCATTTCTATATGCATGCTGAGTTTACAATTCTAATTTAGCAAAAATAAATAAAGGGTTATGCTATGAATTCAAAAGTTTGCTTCAAATATGTCCATTTTTCGCATGACTTCAGAGTATCGACCGTAGAAATTCATAGTACTGACAAAAGCAAGAACAGCTGAACCTCCTTCAGTGCATAACTAGTTTTGTAATCTTGGTAACACACTAATTCTAGAAGAAAAGCAGACAGAAGCATGTATCCATTTAACATCCAAACTTATCAGGACATTAGGATGTTTTAGTTCAAACAATAAAGAAGTGTTTGGTTCGTTACTTAAATTGCCACACTTATTGAGCCACACTTGTGGCGCGCCGCAGAATGTGGCGTACAAAACAAGCGCCACACATTTGGCAAAAAAGTCTGCTGCAAAACACACTGCAGATTGTGGCAAGTCTAACCTTTGCAGTAAACCAAACAGCAGCCTAGGGAGCTGTGGCGCACCGCACCTTTGGTGTGGCAAGGTGCGGCAGGCATCCAAACAGCCCCTAAATGAACAGGCAGCTTATATGCTTTTTTCGACAGATAAAATCTCTTGTAGAAGCAATCCATCTATTTATTATGTTATCACTAAAATAGTAGGAAAAGTGTGCATCCATGCTTAACTGACCGTCAGCTATACTTTTCTACAAACAAATAGATAGACAGTCAACTATACTTTTCTACAAACAAAACCTCTTGTAGAGGCTCCGAAAAGGCAAGACCGGACACATGAAAACTAGCAGAAGCAGATAAAATGTGCATCTACTAACATTCTTCTCATCAGAAGTTTTAGGAGTTCAAGGACGAATCACAGATGAACAAACGACATGCTTATCTGCAAAGAAAAAACACTAGTACTAGAGGTCCCCTGCAGACTACTTTCTTCTGTAGACCTGTGATTTTCCAAAACGAAATGAAAACAGAGAGGATAAGTTCTGTATTCAGTTTCATATTCACAATGCCATCTATGTTGAACTGGTTTTGGAATCTAGGTAAATCAATAATTCTAGAAGAAGTAGACAGAAATATGCATGAACCATCTAACATCCAAACATATATCAGGAGGACTTGATGATTCTTTAGTCCAAACAATAGATGACCAGCTGCCGATATGCTTTTCTGAGTCATGCTAAGTCTGAATCCCAGGAGACACCAGCAGCCCAGATAAGAATCCGCGTGACTCACTATGGTTCTAAAAGCTTGTGGCATCGTGCACCATTGGAAATCACAGTCCTGAATCGAGAACACCGCAAGCAAACCGCTAGCAGTCCTGAATTGCTAGTCTATGAAGCAAGTTGCGAGGCCACAAAAAAGCTGAATCCCAGGAGGCACACAAGCAGTCCAAAGCATATTACTCCATGAACTGCTGTTATTCTAAAAGCTTGTAGCATCATGCATGATTGCCAATCACGGTGCAGACTATGCACTTGCTTAGTCGATTCTGAACATTGATGTACATATCTTTATCTTTATCTTTACCTATATATATCTTTATCTTTATCTTTACCTACTAATAAACCAGCTATCGCTTATGGTCGTACGTCGTGCTTTTTTCCAGAAAAGTCCCTCCGTTTTGGAGAATTCAACCCGCAGTCCTCAACATAAGTCAGCCACGAACCGGTACATGGAGGAGAAAAGAGAAAAAAAAAAGCCCAGCCCGCACGACCCTTGCTCCCCGATCCCATCTCGACCTCCATCCCGCCGCCACCTCCTGCCCCGCCCCGCCCCGCCCAGCCTCACTGCGCACCGCCCGCCGCCCGCCGCCGACGCGCCGCGCACCGCAGCCGCGCCCGCACCCATTTCCCATCGATGCGCCAAACGGGGGCGATGATGGACGGCGCCGCCCAGCTCCTGTCCGACGGAGTCGCCGGGTTCCCGCTCTCGGGGCCAACCCCTCCCCTGTGTCGGCTCGCGCATCGGCTTGGAGGCCCCTCGGGGCTGCCGCCGGTGCGGGAGTCCTGCGCGGCCGTGAGGGCTGGGGACCAAGCGGCGGGGCCCGTGGTGCGTTCCTGTTGAGGGCTTGCTGGGGTTGGCCGGGATCTGAGCCGCCGTCGATGGATTTCTCGCAGGTTGGCTACATGTTGCTTCGGATTTGGTACTATCCCCATCTGTCGCTCTCCCTCTCCCTCGGTGTGGACGCACGCACCTAAATCCAAAACCTGAACTGAATCAGTCGAGCGCTCGTTGCCAGATCGTTGTACCATCGTCCCGGTCGCCGCCGCGTCAGTTCCACACCGCTACAGCACAGCCTACCACCGCCACTCCATTGGCTTGGATTTGCTTGCGGCATGGGCTGGGAACTGTACGGTGTTGTCTGATGCATGTTCCGCACTGGGAGGTTTGGTCGGCTGACGCTAGGTATGAGCAGCTCTTGAGCCTGATTGCTGGATGTGCGCACGCATGCATGTATACTTCTCACTTGCACTGCTTATACAACACATTGCATGTACACCACGGCCGTGGACAGGCGAACGTGCTCCTACTCCTCACAAGGCACCCACAGTCTATTAGCAAGCCAATCCAAAACTTCAGCATGCATTTTTTTGAAAGGACAACTAAGTATCTTTGTTAGTAACATCTTTGTCAGAAATTAGAAAAAACGGCAGTGCATTAGTTGAGCTAATCACCTAGCTTCATCTCTTGGATTATGCATTGATAGTATGGCACATGTTGTATCGTTATAAGCAATTTTTGTTAGGAGGTAAGATTTTAGTGTCGTCGTTCAGTTTTTGTTACATACAAAATGAATATGATTAGTTAATTCTGTTTTCTTTTAAGAGGTATTTCTCTCACGAGCCTTTGTGTTATCCATGTGAATTCCACTAGATTTATCATCCGTGTACCTAAATTGTGCATATTATCAAATTTCTGGAAAAAAAAGTTGAGCGCTTATTGTGGCCATCATCTGCATAGCACCACACCTAGAGCTAAAATCAAGTAACCTTCATGGATTTTGTTGACAAGAAAGACAACGAACTTAATTTAACGGCTTGAAGTCAATTGCACATGTCTCATACTGCATTGAACCTTGGCCGAAGCACTCGACCACGACAAGCAGCAGCTCGGGAAGCCTTTGCAATTCATGTATTTACAACATCTACAGTTCATGTATTTACTGTCATGCATTGCACCTTCATGGTTTTTGTTGTACTTCTGCATTTGCAGCATTTACAGCTTAATGCAATCAGGAATTGGTTATAGATTTCATGTGATTTAATTTCTAAATGTTAACTACAGTGACAACTTATGACTTTCATAGGTTTTATTTCCATTGAGAGAGAGCGGGCAATGGATCGTGAGGTGGAATGAAATTATAAGCAAATTGATCTGACCATCTCTTGTTGTCAGGGAATCTGTGTGATCTGTTCTACTTTGACTTGGAGTGTACAACTATGATATTGTACGTGATGATTTTTTTTTTGATTCTGCTACTAGAGGTCAGTCAGAGGTGGTAATTATTAGTGGCAAAAAAGAGACGGTAATTATTACACTCTTTATTTGCAAAAAATGTGACTGAAACAATGCTAATTGCATATGTTTTGTACTTGTAGGAAGGCTATGAAAGAAGTGTTCTTCCCTTATTTTTATGAAGGTAAGGTCTTGTTCTTGGATTCCTGCTGCTCTAGATTGCTTGGCAGCTCTAATTTATCACTTCATGACCTTATGCTCCACCATTATCTTTGAACACTTGATACTTATTTACTTTTATTTGTTGGCTTCTTTTTTATAGTCATCTGATTTAAAAATGCTAGCATGTGCCACTTTAGTATCTTTCAGTTTCAGCAAACATATTGGATTATCTTGACATATGTTGGCATTGACAAGATAATATAGATTGTCACTATTAATTTCAATGTTCACGCTCCATCCTATTTAAATTCGTATTTGGATGGAAGTCAACACACTAAGAACTGTATGCTTAATGAATGATGTTCACAGCAATTACTCGAATTTCTTGCATTCACTTGTGCAGACCGATGGTTAATTGTGAACTATGTATATTTTGTAGGTTCTTCTTAGTGAGATCAAACAAAGCACAATCGTATTTTCTCGAATTATACACATGCTATGATTTTCATGCTCTCTGTAGTAATTATGTTGAATTCTCATAATTCCTTTTTCATTATTATGCCAAACAATTTGTATGCTAAAAACATACTTCATAATCCCATCTCCCCGTGTCGTCCCGATTTGTTCCAGCTGGGCACTGCCTCGGCTGCAAAGCGTGTGTTATCCCATGAAGCAGGCCCTCCTTTGCAAGGCTGACGACGATAGCTTCAACTTCGCCGCCTATTCTGGTCGATGATGTCATTGATAATAACCAGGAAGTTTTCACTGCTCAGTTCATCCAGTTGAATCCTTCTATTGTAATTCTATTCCCTACCTTTTCTTACTCGTAGGAAATTCAAGTGTGGTACACATGTGAGTATCTTCTCCTTCCCTCTGTTGTATGCATGTGGTCATTTGTTATCCCGATTAAGAATCAAGATCCACTACATTCTTGAATATTGAAGACTGTTTTAGTTGGTCCAGATTAAACTTGATAAATACAATTTCCTTGTTGGTTCCATCTGAGTTGTATAATTGATTTGGGCAGTTTTCAGTAATCTTAAGCTGTCTTCAGATTTTAGCTTCCTCAATCATTCTGAATTATTTAACCTCAGTATGAGGTACATGTGTTCCAAAGATTAATCCTGAGAAATTTGTAGTTGACCAGTTGGGTCTGTTTGATTTGTTTAGTAGACTGCAACGGCAGTCACAATTGTTCAGATCTATTCTAAAGCTGCATTATTAGCACTGCAATATCTTTGTTACTTCAACCAAATAGTCCAGTCGTGTCTTATTGATTTGGACGGGTTCTTACTAATCTTTAAGCCAACTTCAAATTTTAGCCTGCTCGGTCAATCTGGATTATTTAGTGTCAATTTTGATGCATGTCTTTAATAAAATAAGAAACTGATTTTGGGTGCTAAAATAAACACTAAACACTACTTGTTCATGGCGACTATGTGTAGAAAGACGATCATGGTGGAGATCCCGACGGTCGACGTGAAGCCGGGATGGAATAAGGGCACGAAGATCACCTTCCTAGAAGGAACAATCTGATTTTTTCGGTACAGTTATGTGTTCCAAAAAGTTATTGTGATGTAATTTTTATATTAACACTAATCTATGAAGTTATGTTTCCAGACATTTCACTTTTTGCATCAGCTGAGGCACATTTTATTTTCAAATAATTTCTGAAGTAAAAGTTGTGAATGAACTGCATGATCTTTCATGTGTCTGAATTACACTTGAAATAAAAAATTAGATAGCAAGGTGCGAGGAAATGTGAGAAAAGTTGTCCAAAAACCGAAGAACCTTTTTTACTTTTCTTCCCATTACATGTTTGCTATTTACACTATGCTTTATTTTTACTATAATGTCAAAATTATCATGTTTTAAGATGAATGGTAAATCAAATAAGGAAAAAACTATGGTGGCCAGATTTGGTAGCCCTTAGCCCTTATCATGTTTTTATATCCAAAATACTGTTTGATCCTTGTTCAGTCTTATTTGCAGCGTAAACTATGTACAGTAATCATTAGACCATCTTTGAAGATCTGACGAACAAAAGCAGAATGGTTCTTTCTATACTGTTCGACCCCCCCTCCCCCCCCTTGCGTTCTCTCGCAGGGAGTGGCTAGCGCGCAACACTGCCATGCTCCTCTGCTGCTCCGTCATCACAGGGTGGGACGGCGACCTCGCCTTCCTGTTCATTGTTCTGTCGGTAGCGACGTTCTTTGTCCAGGATCATCCGGACAGGGAGGTCCTCCAGGCCATGCGTCTAGGCATGTACTGCAACGCCGACCACATGGCTAAGATGGTCGTTGCCGCAACCGAGTTCCGTGCTCTCCGTTCTTCAGTAAATCCAGGTTTGTGGACACTACTTACCAGTTGGGAGAGAAACATAATTGATGTGTATGGAAATGTAGAATTGACACCCATGACCTATCAGTTCAACTAGAAGCAAAGAATGTTTGACATGCAAGGTTCTATCATGCCCGTATCTTTCAGTTCGTCTCTTTATTCTACAGAAACTGCCAATTGTTACTGTAGCTTTCATGCCTAGCAGACAAAATCAAAGGAAGGTGCTTTGTTTCTCAAGTGTTGTAGTGAAAGGATTATCCTAACATAAGAGCTATATTTGCTTCGTAAAAAATATGTACAGTTAGTTCACACAACGCTTAGTATGTTATTGTTAGTCCGATTTGAGTTTCTATACCATGCCAAGAGCTTTAATATTAAAAGGCACATTCTCATTTTATAAGGAGCACTCCAAGTGTCAGTATTAAAAACAGATCATGCTATTTTCTGAAACGAGAAATGAGAAATCAATCCGTATAGTTCTCCAATTTCATGGTACTAAATTTAGATACACTAGAGGTATTGTTATGTTAGCTTCAATTAGGTGACAGGAGCATGCCAAACTAGATGATCTATAAGCTTTATCATATCTTACAATTATCCACATCATTGCAGAAAAACTAACCTTTTTCCCCGTGCCTAAAGTTATCTGGGAAGATTTCTCCAACTTCTTTCAGTGTACTCTTGGCACTAACTCCTGAGAAGTACTCTGAAAACAACAATACATTTTTTTTCTTCACCAGATGTGGAAACTAAAAGGCGAGTACCATGGGATCATGAAGTATATAAAGCAAAGGAGGAGGAGTGCCATCTACTCTCCAGCAAGATATTTTTTTTTGCTGGGGAATGAACGAATTGAATGCAAGATTGCATTGTTACAAGGACAGAGAGTGGACCACCACCTTCAGTTTCTCAGATTCCCTGTTTGCATTCGCCATTCTCAACAAGCACCAGGATGTGGCTTTGGTTCTGCACAAACAATATCTTCAGTGGTTTCTAGATCAAGCCCTATGTTCTTTATCTGAACAATAGACATTGTAATTCTTCCATCCATTACCTCTGAAAGTCAAGAATCGAAAGAAAAGTCATTGGCATATCTCTGTCACCAAGGAAGGTTCGTTAGACAGAAAAATGACCTCTGGTTATGTATGAGATGATGCAATGCACATATCTCTGAATGAAGCACAACAGGAATTTACATCCTGTAATGCTAACTGTTGATCATTCTTCTCAGAAGTATCAAGTCATTATCTCATTTGCCCCCTATTCATCTGTCATGTCTGCATGAAAAAATATTGCAATTCTAATCCTATGTTTAAGGGTAGCTAAATTTCTACGGACCTACCATATTATCTTTTTGGAATAACAGATCAACTTTCAACATGTACTTCTGTTGTAACATCTCATGTATTTTGTGATATTACCTGAAAGAGGCGTGGACTGGAGAAATTCATAGTAAGTACTGATGTAGAGCTTGGCTGTTTGAGCCAAGAAACTTAACTATAAAACTGGGATTAAACTTATTATTTCTACAATCCCAGTGCTATTTGCCACTTCCAATGTTTGTGCCAAGCCCAAATAGTGCAAAGAAAAATTGCAAATAAAATATATTTTTCAAAAAACAAAACATTATGAAAATTATACTTTTCAGAGAAATGTTCTTACCCCTCAAAAAACAAAACATTCTTACCCGTAAAAATGTTCTTTAAAAAACATATGTTCAAAAATATTCCTTTTCAGAGAAATGTTCCAATTTCATAAAAACGTTAACTATTCTTGCAAAAGTGTTCCAATTTTTTATGTAAGTGTTATCTTTCATTAAAAATTAGAAAAAAATTCACATTCAACCTTATCATCGATATTTACTAAAATTGGATATAAAAAGTGATGCACAATGACACATGAAGTAGGTTGTGCCCCTTTTTTCGCCCGGTGCAACGCACGGGCATTTGTACTAGTAATAATAAAGCAAATTGGGTTTCCTTCATCCGTCATGGCATTTTTTTAGAAAAGTCCCTCTATTTCAGAGAATTCAACCCGCAGTCCTGTTTTAAGTTAAAACGAAGCGTTGTTTTCGTATTTTACACAAAAGTCCCTGTGTTTTCTTGAAATCAACCCGCCGTCCGGATTTAAGTCACACCCAAACCGTTATTTTACATTTTTTGAAACCCCCCCTGATGTTTAGGTAATTCATCCACGGATCATATTTAAGTCAAACAAATGCTTTTTAAAACCATCCATATCTTTTAAACCGTAACTCCGATTTGAACATGTTATATATGAAATTTGATTAGAAAAATATGTAGAATATGAATAATAGATTATTTTTACCTGTTAAGTATTTTTAAATATTATTTTGGAATATATTTGAGTCAAACCAAATGATTTTCTAAATTATCTATATCTTTTAAACCATAACTTTGATTTTAACATATTATATACGAAATTTTATTAGGAAAATGTGTGAAATCTAAATATGATGTTAATTTTACCTGTTAAATATTTTTAAAGTATTGTTATGGAAGCAAACTTATAATTTATAGCGCAAGATCCGTTTTTTCATACCGGCGGCGATCCGGATTGCAAATAAATACCCCACTATAACCATAGACGGAAAAGAAAACATCGACAACTACACGTGCATACCTCTGAAAAATGTCGCAAGGGAAAACAACAGATTTCTCATCACGTGAGTGAGAGAAAGCGAGCGAGAGAGAGAAAGAGAGGGGGGGAGAGGGAGGAGAGAGGGACAGAGAGATGCCTTAGGATTAACCATATTCAACACACGTTTTTTGTTGTTTTGTGTGAACACCGAGACCATCGCCGGCGAGGGTGAAAAGAAGGATAAGCGGCAACAAAAATATGATGCCTCGCAAAAATAAAGGAGATGGACCTATTGTGGTCTTGAGTGATGGTTGTTGAGTTAAGAGTTTGTGTTATGTTTTCTCTCCCGTTGCAACGCACGGGCTCTTTTGCTAGTATTAATACTAAACCACTAGCAGCCCCTATTGAATCGTACACGTAGGAACACCTATGATAGGGCCCAGAACCAATCTAGCACAGTCGCGTTACAGAACCGAACCAATCCACAAATCAAATGCGGGATCTAGGTAAGCCAGAGCGAGAGGGGACAAGGGATCGGATCAGTCACCTTCCTCACTACCCCGATGCGGCACCCGGCCCTCCCATCCTGCCTTCCTCCTCAGGACACCTGCGCCCATGACAGAAAAAAAAGGTTTGGAATCCTCCACTGCACAAAAAGAAGGAGCACCGACAGGCAGGTGTGGAGAAGCGGGCCCGTGCCTTGCACCGGGCGGTGGCGACGGCGGAGGCCGCCGGCGCGGAGAGGTCGGAGGCCATCCGCGGGGGGGGGGGGGGGGGTTGAGAGCTGCAGCGCGCGGAGCAGAAGGAGGAGGGGGGCGAGGGTGATATGGGCAAAGGTTCAGGCCTTGAGGCACGGATCTGACGGAGGGGGGTGGGAGCTTGAGGAGCTTGGGGGCGTGTTGTGCGCGGCCGGAGATCGCCGGAACTTGTCGGCGTCGGTGGCGGCGGCGGCGAGGAGATCGTGGGGGAGAGGAGGTCGACCGAGTGGGTGGGGCTGAGGGTCACGAGAGAGAGTTTTTTTACAGATTCGTGATAGAAAGGATGGGGGAGGGGGGCGTTGGTGGGGTGCGGCGGTGGACACGCTCGGTAGTAGCGTGGGGTATATCACCTTGCTATAGCTATTGGCTTAGTAGTAGTGCTGGTTTTACCACCCGCGCTACTGCTATGTCCGGTCCGCAGGAGATATTTACTAATAGCGCGTTTTTTTGTCATGCGCTACTAGTAAATATTTACTAGTAGCGAGGGGTCAGTGTGGCGTGCTGCTAATAATTAGCAGTAGCGTGGGTCAATATAACTCGCTACTAGTAGGTGTCTATCTATAAACTATTTCCTAGTAGTGTATATTTGATTCCTTCTTGTTGGGCAGCTGACGTGGCTGTCTACAAATATGTCACGATCTGAACCACAAAAACTGGATGACGGATTATCTAAACGTAGCACCACCATCTACGCAGAGCCGAGCTGAATTTTTCATGATGTGATCTCACAGTTACTTCCACGCGAGTTGAGACGACAGATGGTACGCCTGGCATGGCATCTATGAGATGATTGTAACACGAGGAACTTCTCCTTGCTTATAATTTTCTTATATGTAAGTCTTTGAAAGATGAGTGATGTTGTTTTTCCTCCATGATAAAGCTTGCATTCTGATACGATGTGACTTCCAGTTTGTTGATTTCGGAAGGAGGTTTAAAAAGTAGATAAACGTAAACAATTTGGCATTCTCAAGCCACAATGACAAAACGCATTAAATCTACTGGAGCAAGATTTTTTTTTTGTATGGAACATGTCAGCGCGCCCTTTACAGCAGGCATCCTGAAAATTAAATACAAATATTTTAGATCAGAGGTCTAAAAAAATCTGAAACTTGAACAGTAGCCGAGCATAGCCCTGGGAGCCGAGGGAAGGGACGAATGGAGCGGAACGAGCAACCATCGTCGGATGGAAACACGGGACACGTGGACGCATCTGGACGGGATCGTGTTTGCAACTGGTATCCACGGAATTTTTTTCCCGCCAAACAAGGGAACGAAAATTTCGTGGACAGGACACCAGATCCAAACTTGGTCTCGTGCATACCCGACGCGATCTACCGCCACGTGGATGCGATCGAAGAGCATCGCACGGATTGCCCGGGCGCCTCCTCTGATCGGTTTCCAGGCTCGTTTCCCCGGCTCCCTTCGGCTCCAAGCAGTGATCCTGATCCTTCATACCTGTCCAGCGGCTCAGTTCCAAGAGCTGGAGACTCGATCCCATCGACTAGGGCGATTCGACCCCGCCTTCAGCGACCAGTTCATAAGCGCGCCGCCGCCGCCGCCGAATGCATGGAATCTCCTACTCGGCCGCATGGGCGATTCCTCGCAAGCTATGCTTCCTAAGGGCATTCCTAACCGATCCCCGATAAATAGTTGAGTATCCGATGGAGTAAAACCTTAATGGAGTAAATTTACCCCACTAAGTTTTGACTGGATCTAGCCGATTCCCTGTATATAACGAAGTAAACCTTACTTTTGGCTCATGCATTTCGTCAAACACCTGCTATGCGCCCCCACAAAGATGGTGACCAAGCCGACACGGCTAGTGAGCACTCCGGACACGCCTGAAGTCGCCGGTGTTCTCATCTCCGCTGTCCGGTTGGCCGGGGTGTTCGACGGGAGGGCCCAGCAGCATCAAGGACCTCGCCGCGCCGCTGCCCAAGGCCACAGCAGCATCAAGGATACTCCTAAATCAATTGAGGTCACGTTTGTATTCAGGTTTCCGGTGCATTGTTCAACGTACTCTACTGTCTGATCGCTGGAGGCACCATATGGACAGGTGAATAGCATGGAGCTGACAACAAACAAATCTCTGTGTCTCGGCGACGGCAAGGAGAATGTGGGGCAGTTCTTGTACCTGGAGGCGATGGAGTACCGCATGTGGAACACCTACGTCATGCACTTCTATGCCTCTTCCCGGAGCTCGAGCTAAGCCTCCCGTCGCGGTGGAAGGACCTCAACCCCAAGTTCGTGCTGCAGGTCTACTCATTGTTGTCATATCTGGGTTTTTTTGGCCATGTTGTATGGTTGTTCGATCCTGCAACTGTGTCGATTATCTCAATTGAGGTTCAACCTTTATTCAATGAAGATGTGAAGCTAACATGTATAGTGGTAGTGTGAAGTGTGTGTTGTGAAATGTGTATGGGGTCTGCAATGAGCTATTTGTATAATGTTTCAAGGATCAATGTACAATGTATCTTTTTATATCTGAAATATGGATGGATGTTTCGAAAGTTGTAGCTAACTTGGTGGCCGAGTTTCTGTAGAAGCTACATAATTTTGGACCTCTAATTTAGAATGTAATTTAAATTGTCTGTCCCAAAAGGATGTCAGATTTCATAGTCAAAATTGAGCCCTGTAGGTGGCCATCTTAATTAGGTTTCTTCAAGACAAAAAAGTATCTACAGAGTTAGGATAAAAAGATACTTGCTCCGGTGGAATTTCATGTTGTTGTTCTTGTGGTTTAGAAGCTACAAAAAATAAGTATGAATGTCTGAATTTTAAGACAGTTTGTGTTGATTTCAACTGAAGTTGAAGCCTACTTAATGGACGCAGATTTGGTGAACATGGGTGTACTTGCTCCAGTGGAATTTCATGTTGTTGTTCTTGTGGTTTAGTAGCTACAAAAAATAAGGATGAATGTCTGAATTATAAGACAGTTTGTGTTGACTTCAACTGAAGTTGAAGCGCACTCATGTTCACCAAATCTGCGTCCATTAAGTAGGCTTCAACTTTAGTTGAAGTCGTGCACCCTTTATAAATAGTAAACTCAAAAAAACCAGAAAAATAAAAAAATATCTGAATTATTTTTTAAAAACATAGTCAACTGGTATACTCGTATATGAAGTTTCACGAAGAAATCACATCTGTGGTAATTTGGGCAAAAATGACAAAATCAAAGCTATATTAAAAAACATTGTTTAATGAATAATATGGTCGCATTTGTATTTTCATCACTAAGAATACCATGTGTGTCAATACATCATAAAACTTCACACGTGAGTAGAATGATCGACTAAGGTTTATACCGTGAAATTTCAGAAATTTTTTCTAGTATTTTTTTATGAATTTACTATTCACGTGGGTGCGTGCGCACCCATGTTCACCTTTGTATTTTCACAAAGAAATGCATCAAATTAAACACTACTGAATTTGGGTAGAATATTCATATATGTTTTGGAGTAATTTTGTAAACTATCGTAGATTTTCGAAACTAACACCACTGCAGGGTTCTGGGGTCATTTGGGAAGTTTTCTAGGTAGGGCTTCAGATGATCCGAGGAAAGGCAGGCTAACATGCCAATGCCATCGGGTGGCATCTGGTTCACCGGCCGCGTGGTCAAATCGAAGCCTACGGCCGGAGCTGATCGATCCGTATGAAACTCGTGTGTGCAAGGGAATTCGCTGGTGCTCACCAATTACAATGTAACTAGCGGCTAGATCTTCTTATTTACTATTCCCTCTCTTAAGTGGTTTTAGATGTTCAATTGTGGACACTAAAACATGTCTATGTACATCTGATTTAGAAAAAACCTTGAAAATCTTATATTTGTGATTAGATGAGTATTTATTTATTTTAGGCAACCTTTTTTTTGCATCTGAGTATTGCATGGTTTTTCCATGTGATCAAACAACATAGTATACTACTAAATGTTGATTTGTCAGGTGCCACTAAAAATTGGTTCGAGAATGGTCCTTAGATTATGTTATGATAAGTGTAAATATGACATTAAAAAACACATTTATAGCTAATGATTTAAATGTTGTCGCGATGCATGCATTGAGGATCCTCGATGTAGTTATAACATTTAAGTATATGTACATTGTTTTTCTTTTGCTTCTTTTCGTTATTTCCCCATGCCTCTCTATTGTCACGAAGCTATGATATTCTCCTAGAGTGGCAATTTTTGTCGGTAATCGATACTGTGAAATAACTGTAGTTGTAGTCTCATATCAGTTGTTGTTCTTCTGCTTGTCTTATGATTTTGTTTTGCAACATGACCCCGTGTTGCCGTTTTCTCGACATCTTTGAGCTCATATTTTTCTGGTGTTATGTATTGATGATAGGCTGATAGTAGAAGTGCCTTCGAAGATTATGGCTGGTGGTCTAAATAGATATTGCTTGGAAACCTTGGACTTGACTGAGTGCCTCTTAGTACATATATTCATTCGTTATCATCATATTTTTGTTGGACATCGCTCCCTTAACCATCAAGTCTCCCATTCTAATTCTTGCACAATTGCTCTCCTACTATCACGTATGATTCCTCTAGCCAGTCACAAACAAATAGCTTTACTTAATAAAAGTCTCCATGCAGAAACTATTAAGGGAGGGAAAATGCTCTCTAAATTCACAAAAAGGTTGATAGTACCAAATGAACTCCTTGCAAGTGTACAAATTGATTCATGCTTCTAGTAGTGTAAATTTACATAAAAATATTAATAATATTTTTATACCTAAAAAATTGAATGCCCTAGAAAACAATCTTGAAATCACGAAAATTATTTATAAAACATTGAGCAAGTCTCGTTGAATTTTCATGGTATGCGCACAGAAGACAAATGTTCATCATTTGATAATATATTATTTTTACTTGGGAGCCCATCCACTTGTTCGACATTTGTCGACTGTGAAAAGGTGAAAACTGAGAAGAAAGGTTAATCCCGTCTCTGACGTGCCGCACATGGTGCATGCAGCAACATTGCACAATCACTACTGGCTCCTCATGATCCCTCGGCTCACGATCTCATTGGAGACGGTGGCTCTTTTTTTTATTAGAGAAAAGGCCTAGGCCCGACTTTATAAATAAAGCCACAAGGCAGCGCCATAAGCCCAACCATCAACAACCAGGGCGATACACCCACCATCCACAGTAACAGAATAAAACCAGGACACACGAGAGTATAAGGGGTACACGAGAGTATAAGGGGTACATGGCAACCTGCCAAACACGACACGCGGGCCGGAGGGATAACGGAAACACCAACAGATAGGAGGGACGATGAAGCACCAAACAAGTTTAGATGTCATGAGCCTGCCCGGATATGGAGGACGCCGAGGCCCGAATTTTAGAGATTAGCATGTCCAGAGCTCCCCGATCGTCCTCTTTAGTCAATGATCTCCACTGCTGCAAGAATATACAAGATTTGAAAAGAACGTCAACCGCTTTCGAAGGAAAGCCATGTTCAATAGTAAATTTGTTCCTAATCGTCCAGAGAGACCAGCAAATCGCACCCAAGCCAACCCAGAAAACCCTCTTAGTGAGCCCAACCAACGAGCTGGCAAGGTTTCTCATCGCATGAAAGGAGGAGGGGTTTCAAGTAACCTGAAGCCACGACCGGACACAACACAAAACAACCTTAGCCAAAACACAATGAAAGAAGATATGCTCCGTCTTTTCCACCGCACCGCAAAGAGCACAAAATTCCGAGCCCGGACCATTACGCTTACGGATTTGATCAGCAACGGGGAGCCGGCCCCTAAAGGCTTGCCAAAGAAAGATTTTAACCTTAGGAGGAACTTTGGCTCTCCAAATGCAAGAGAACCTGTTGGAAGGGACACCACCGATGAGCCTCGCGTACAAAGACTTAACCAAAAACCGACTAGAGGCAGAATGAGGCCAGACAACAGAGTCCGGCGACTCCGAGAGCGTGGGGAAGAAGGCAGTAAGACTTTGCCAATCTTCCAACTCTTCAGGAGACAGGGAGCGGCGCAAGGCCAAATCCCAGTTATTGGCTGCCACCTCCGCGATGGAGATGTCAGGGTTAGGACAGAAAGAAAACAAAACAGGAAACCTACTAGCCAAAGGAGCATCACCACACCACCAGTCGCGCCAAAAACGGACCGAGGTGCCATCACCAACAATAAACTTAACATGATCCAAGAAAAGAGGCCTGACTTTAATAAGGTCTTTCCAGAACTGAGAACCCCGCCGGGATCCCGCAAACATAGGACTCGAAAGGGGAAAGTATTTAGCCTTAAGAATAGAGTACCAAAGAGAGCCGGCCCCAGTGGTCATAATTTTCCACCACCATTTAATTAACAGGCACTTGTTCATGACCTGGGTATTAATAATGCCTAACCCTCCAAGGTTTTTTGGCCTGCACATCAGCTTCCATTTAACCAGCCTATACTTTCGTTTATTATCAGCAGCGTTCCAATAAAAAGCACCCCTGTGTTTGTCAAAACCAGCATGGGTGCCAACCGAAAGGAGATAGAAGCCCATCAGAAACATTGGGAGGGAGGAGAGGCAAGCATTAATGAGAGCAACTTTGCCTGCATTGGTATTGTATCTACCACGCCAGGGGAGAACCCTGTTTCCCACCTTAGACACAGCCGGAGCAAAGTCCTTGGCATGAAGCACCACAGGAGATATAGGCAGCCCCAAATACTTGAAGGGGAAGGAGCCCAAAGAGCAGTTTAGCAGCCTAGCAACTCTCAAGGCCTCAGTATCGTCGACGCCAGTGACAAGAACCTCACTTTTGGAAAAGTTGATTTTCAGACCCGAGACAGCCTCAAAGCAAAGCAGGATGAATTTAAGGTGGGCAATGCAGGCGTCATTCAGCTCAACCATAATGATGGTATCATCAGCGTACTGCAGGTGGGTAATACCATCCGGAACTAGGTGAGAGGCCACAGGCAAGATATGCCCATGCTGAGTCGCCCTAAGAAGAATGCGGGAAAAGGCGTCGGCCACAAAATTAAAGAGCACAGGGGAGGCAGGGTCCCCTTGACGCAGGCCTCGGCCGTTAACAAAGAAATTACTAATATGACCGTTCACAGAGACTGCGGTGTGCCCGCCCGAGACCAGCTGCATAATACGATGCACATAAGCCCCATCGAAGCCTTTCGCAAGCAAGACCTGCCTTAAAAAAGGCCAGCTAACCGAGTCATAGGCTTTCTCGAAGTCAAGTTTTAAAATGATCGCTTTGGAGTTGCGAGCCCGCAAGTCATGCACAATTTCATGTAGACAGAGGACCCCATCTAGAATGTAGTGCCCTTTGATGAAAGCAGATTGGTATGGGCTGATGACTCTATGGGCAACGGGGGATAGAAAATTAGCGAAACCCTTCGCAGGGAATTTAGCAAAGTTGTTAATCAAAGCGATGGGTCTAAACTGAGAGATCAATTCAGCACCTTTAACCTTAGGAATCAGGGAAATCACTGCATAATTAAGACGAGAAATATCAACCGTGCCTAGGCAAAACCCTTGGATGACATTACAAACTAAGTGCTTCAACTGAGGCCAAAACTTCCGGAAGAAAGGAATAGAAAAACCGTCCGGCCCAGATGCAGCGTTCGGGTTGGCAGAGTTGACCACATCCCAAATGTCCTTATCCGAGAGGGGAATCATCAGCGCAGCGTTCTCCTCGGCCGAAACCCTCGAACTAAGGTCCCATAGGGAAGGAGAGATGAACAGACCCGAAGGGGGTTTGGCCCCTAGCAGTGTAGAAAAGAACTCAACCACGTGCGAAAGAATTAACGATTGGTCCAAAGTACGCACACCATTAATGATCAGGCTATTAATACCACAGAGCCTCCGCCTTCCATTAGCAATGGCAAAGAAGTAAGCCGTGGGGGAGTCCCCTTTTAGGGTCCAATTAAGAGTGCCCGCTGACACCAGTAAACTTCAGCCTGATGATGCAACTGCATCAAGGCAGCCTCCAGGTTATACCGTAAAGACCACCCATCGTCAGAGAGCCCAAAGGAGTCAGCCGCAAGATCAAGAGACAGGATTTGGGCTTCGAGAAGATCTTTGGAGCGACGCTCCTCTGCTGCATGGTTACGGGACCACCCTTTCAGAAATTTCCGCAAAGCGTAAGAGCACGAGTGTCAATCATCTAGAGGACCGAAAGAGCGGGCATTGGAGGAGAGGAGGAGGGTAATCTTCGAGGCGAGCATGTCACTAAAGCCATCAATCAATAGCCAAGAAGCGTCGAACTGGAAACGGGCAGGTGGTCTATGAAGCCGCGATCCATCGTCCATAAGAAGAGCAGTATGGTCCGAACCCACAATACATTTGGCGACGAGGGAGGCCCTGGGAAATAACGAGTCCCACCTAGAGCAAACAAAGACTCTGTCTAGAACCGATCTGATCGGGTTAGTCTGGTGATTAGACCAAGTGAAGCGGGCTCCAACCCTAGGAAGCTCGCGGATGGCATTAGAACTGATAAAGTCATTGAAAGCATTAGCCAGAGGCCAGGAGAAGTTGTTATTATTTTTATCAGAAGGGGAACGAAGGAGATTGAAGTCTCCACCGATAACCATCGGTAGATTACAAGCCTCAATCTTCTCAGAGAGCTCGTCCAGAAATAGAGAGGAGAGAGAATGATCAGCAGGCCCATAAACTACAATGAACTCCCATAACAAATTAAGGGCTTTGTGGCAAACAACTGTGTTGTCCCAAAAAATACCGTGATCAAAGGCGATGAAATCAAAAACATCTCCTTTGGAGCCAATGAGGATGCCACCCGAATGGCTCGACGCGGGTAACACATGCCAATCAAATCTATCCATACCCGTAATAGATGACAACTCATGAGGGGAAAAGAAGTTTTGAAAGTCTCCATGAACCCTACCAAATCAACATTATTCCCACACACCAAATCTTGGATTTGGTCCCGGCGCCCCCTAGCACCGAAACCCCTAATGTTCCACAATAAGGCCCTCATTTATACGACAGGTTTTTAATGCGGAGGCTAGACCTGCTAGGAGCCATGCAGGGTTTGGAGCGTTTGGAAGGGCCCTTTTTAGAAGTGCTAGGCAGAGGTTGGCCACTACCAACCTCCACCCCCTCACCCTGAGCCCGGGTACCTACGGAAGCAGCAGCCGAAGAGGCAACGACCTCTTTAGCTTTAGCAATAGCCGCCTGGGCTAGCTCGTTAGCCCGAATAGTAGAAAGAAGAGTAACAGGAGAACAAACTTCGGGATTTACCGACACTCCCACATCCGACATAATATTTAACAGGAAATCATCAGATAAAGATGGCAGGACTAGCCGGGGCGGGCAAAAAGAAGGGCACGGGCCATGTTGATTACCTGGAGGAGGAGGAAGATCCTTAGCAGCAGCCCGCCTTTCTGCCCGCTCCATGATGGAACCACCCGCATCGGTGACCCGCCTACCATTGCGAGCCGTGGACGCGGGCGACCGAATCACAGGAGATGGAGCCATAGGAGAAGCCGGGACGGGGCCAGAGCGAGACATCGAGTCGAGATCCTTGTCGAGGCGGCGACAAACGCCAGTCATGGACTGCTTGGAGCCCGAAGAGTTTCTTCTCTTGGCCGAAAACTTGCGCACAGAGGATTTCTTCTTTTTCTTAGACTGGGCTCCCACCACATCACGATCAGGAGAAACAGGCAGGTCCTCAATCCCGGAGCGAGTGGGTGAAATCGGGCGAACCAGGAGGTTAGAGCAGGCTGTTGGGGAACGTAGTAATTTCAAAAAAAATCCTACGCACACGCAAGATCATGGTGATGCATAACAACGAGAGGGGAGAGAGTTTTCCACGTATCCTCGTAGACTGAAAAGCGGAAGCGTTAGAACAACACGGTTGATGTAGTCGTACGTCTTCACGGCCCGACCGATCAAACAGCGAAACTACGTCACCTCCGAGTTCTAGCACACGTTCAGCTCGATGACGATACCCGGACTCCGATCCAGCAGAATGTTGGGGAAGAGTTCCATCAGCACGACGGCGTGGTGACGATCTTGATGTTCTACCGTCGCAGGGCTTCGCCTAAGCACCGCTACAATATTATCGAGGACTACCGTGGAGGGGGGCACCGCACACGGCTAAGAGATCAAGAGATCAATTGTTGTGCCTAGAGGTGCCCCCTGCCCCCGTATATAAAGGAGCCAAGGGGGAGGGGGCGGCCGGCCAAGGAGGGCGCGCCAAGGGGGAGTCCTACTCCCACCGGGAGTAGGACTCCCTTCTTTCCTAGTTGGAGTAGGAGAAGGGTGGAAGGAGGAGGGAGAGTGGAAGGAAAGGGGGGGTGCCGCCCCCCTCTCCTTGTCCTATTCGGACTAGGGGGAGGGGGCGCGGCCCAGCCCTTGCCTCCTCTCTTCCTCTCCACTAGGGCCCATGTAGGACCATTAAGCCTCCAGGGGGGTCCCGTAACCTCCCGATACTCCGGTAAAATCCTGATTTCACCCGGAACACTTCTGATATCCAAATATAGGCTTCCAATATATCAATCTTCATGTCTCAACCATTTCGAGACTCCTCGTCATGTCCGTAATCTCATTCGGGACTCCGAACAAACTTCAGTACATCAAAACTCATAAACTCATAATATAACTGTCATCGAAACCTTAAGCGTGCGGACCCTACGGGTTCGAGAACTATGTAGACATGACTGAAACGCATTTCCGGTCAATAACCAATAGCGGAACCTGGATGCTCATATTGGCTCCTACATATTCTACGAAGCTCTTTATAGGTCAAACTGCATAACAACATACGTTGTTCCCTTTGTCATCGGTATGTTTACTTGCCTGAGATTCGATCGTCAGTATCTCAATACCTAGTTCAATATCGTTACCGGAAAGTCTCTTTACTCGTTATGTAATGCATCATTCCATAACTAACTCATTAGCTACATTGCTTGCAATGCTTATAGTGATGTGCATTACCGAGAGGGCCCAGAGATACCTCTCCGACAATCGGAGTGACAAAACCTAATCTCAAAATACGCCAACTCAACATGTACCTTTGGTGACACCTGTAGAGCTCCTTTATAATCACCCAGTTACGTTGTGACGTTTGGTAGCACACAAAGTGTTCCTCCGATAAACGGGAGTTGCATAATCTCATAGTTATAGGAACTTTGTATAAGTCA
Source organism: Triticum aestivum (assembly GCF_018294505.1). Classification (NCBI taxonomy): domain Eukaryota; kingdom Viridiplantae; phylum Streptophyta; class Magnoliopsida; order Poales; family Poaceae; genus Triticum; species Triticum aestivum. The sequence continues at coordinate 7,555,953 of NC_057813.1, forward strand.
TGAAGAAAGAAATAGCAACATACTAAACGATCAAGTGCTAAGCTAACGGAATGGGTCAAGTCAATCACATCATTCTCCTAATGATGTGATCCCGTTAATCAAATGACAACACATGTCTATGGTTAGGAAACATAACCATCTTTGATTAATGAGCTAGTCAAGTAGAGGCATACTAGTGACATTAAGTTTGTCTATGTATTCACACATGTATCATGTTTCCGGTTAATACAATTATAGCATGAATAATAAACATTTATCATGATATGAGGAAATAAATAATAACTTTATTATTGCCTCTAGGGCATATTTCCTTCAGTCTCCCACTTGCACTAGAGTCAATAATCTAGATTACACAGTAATGATTCTAACACCCATGGAGTCTTGGTGCTGATCATGTTTTGCTCGTGGAAGAGGCTTAGTCAACGGGTCTGCAACATTCAGATCCGTATGTATCTTGCAAATCTCTATGTCTCCCACCTGGACTTGGTCCCGGATGGAATTGAAGCGTCTCTTGATGTGCTTGGTCCTCTTGTGAAATCTGGATTCCTTTGCCAAGGCAATTGCACCAGTATTGTCACAGAAGATCTTCATTGGTCCCGATGCACTAGGTATGACACCTAGATCAGAAATGAACTCCTTCATCCAGACTCCTTCATTTGCTGCTTCCGAAGCAGCTATGTACTCCGCTTCGCATGTAGATCCCGCCACGACGCTTTGTTTAGAACTGCACCAACTGACAGCTCCACCGTTCAATATAAACACGTATCCGGTTTGCGATTTAGAATCGTCCGGATCAGTGTCAAAGCTTGCATCGACGTAACCATTTACGACTAGCTCTTTGTCACCTCCATAAACGAGAAACATATCCTTAGTCCTTTTCAGGTATTTCAGGATATTCTTGACCGCTGTCCAGTGATCCACTCCTGGATTACTTTGGTACCTCCCTGCTAAACTTATTGCTAAGCATACATCAGGTCTGGTACACAGCATTGCATACATGATAGAGCCTATGGCTGAAGCATAGGGAACATCTTTCATTTTCTCTCTATCTTCTGCTGTGGTCGGGCATTGAGTCTGACTCAACTTCACACCTTGTAATACAGGCAAGAACCCTTTCTTTGCCTGATCCATTTTGAACTTTTTCAAAACTTTATCAAGGTATGTGCTTTGTGAAAGTCCAATTAAGCGTCTTGATCTATCTCTATAGATCTTGATGCCCAATATGTAAGCAGCTTCACCGAGGTCTTTCATCGAAAAACTTTTATTCAAGTATCCCTTTATGCTATCCAGAAATTCTATATCATTTCCAATTAACAATATGTCATCTACATATAATATCAGAAATGCTACAGAGCTCCCACTCACTTTCTTGTAAATACAGGCTTCTCCAAAAGTCTGTATAAAACCATATGCTTTGATCACACTATCAAAGCGTTTATTCCAACTCCGAGATGCTTGCACCAGTCCATAAATGGATCGCTGGAGCTTGCACACTTTGTTAGCACCTTTTGGATCGACAAAACCTTCCGGTTGCATCATATACAACTCTTCTTCCAGAAATCCATTCAGGAATGCAGTTTTGACATCCATTTGCCAAATTTCATAATCATAAAATGCGGCAATTGCTAACATGATTCGGACAGACTTAAGCATCGCTACGGGTGAGAAAGTCTCATCGTAGTCAACCCCTTGAACTTGTCGAAAACCTTTCGCAACAAGTCGAGCTTTGTAGACAGTTACATTACCATCAGCGTCAGTCTTCTTCTTGAAGATCCATTTATTCTCGATGGCTTGCCGATCATCGGGCAAGTCAACCAAAGTCCATACTTTGTTCTCATACATGGATCCCATCTCAGATTTCATGGCCTCAAGCCATTTTGCGGAATCTGGGCTCATCATCGCTTCCTCATAGTTCGTAGGTTCGCCATGGTCAAGTAACATGACTTCCAGAATAGGATTACCGTACCACTCTGGTGCGGATCTTACTCTGGTAGACCTACGAGGTTCGGTAGTAACTTGATCTGAAGTTTCATGATCAATATCATTAGCTTCCTCACTGATTGGTGTAGTTGTCACAGGAACCGGTTCTTGTGATGAACTACTTTCCAATAAGGGAGCAGGTACAGTTACCTCATCAAGTTCTACTTTCCTCCCACTCACTTCTTTCGAGAGAAACTCCTTCTCTAGAAAGGATCCGAATTTAGCAACAAAAATCTTGCCCTCAGATCTGTGATAGAAGGTGTACCCAATAGTCTCTTTTGGGTATCCTATGAAGACACATTTCTCCGATTTGGGTTCGAGCTTATCTGGTTGAAGTTTCTTCACATAAGCATCGCAGCCCCAAACTTTAAGAAACGACAACTTTGGTTTCTTGCCAAACCACAGTTCATAAGGCGTCGTCTCAACGGATTTTGATGGTGCCCTATTTAACGTGAATGCGGCCGTCTCTAAAGCATAACCCCAAAATGATAGCGGTAAATCAGTAAGAGACATCATAGATCGCACCATATCTAGTAAAGTACGATTACGACGTTCGGACACACCATTTCGTTGTGGTGTTCCGGGTGGCGTGAGTTGCGAAACTATTCCGCATTGCTTCAAATGTAAACCAAACTCGTAACTCAAATATTCTCCTCCACGATCAGATCGTAGAAATTTTATTTTCTTGTTACGATGATTTTCCACTTCACTCTGAAATTCTTTGAACTTTTCAAATGTTTCAGACTTGTGTTTCATCAAGTAGATATACCCATATCTGCTCAAATCATCTGTGAAGGTGAGAAAATAACGATACCCGCCGCGAGCCTCAATATTCATTGGACCACATACATCAGTATGTATGATTTCCAACAAATCAGTTGCTCGCTCCATAGTTCCGGAGAACGGCGTTTTAGTCATCTTGCCCATGAGGCACGGTTCGCAAGTACCAAGTGATTCATAATCAAGTGATTCCAGAAGTCCATCAGTATGGAGTTTCTTCATGCGCTTTACACCAATATGACCCAAACGGCAGTGCCACAAATAAGTTGCACTATCATTATCAACTCTGCATCTTTTGGCTTCAACATTATGAATATGTGTATCACTACTATCGAGATTAATAAAAATAGACCACTCTTCAAGGGTGCATGACCATAAAAGATATTACTCATATAAATAGAACAACCATTATTCTCTGATTTAAATGAATAACCGTCTCGCATCAAACAAGATCCAGATATAATGTTCATGCTTAACGCTGGCACCAAATAACAATTATTTAGGTCTAAAACTAATCCCGATGGTAGATGTAGAGGTAGCGTGCCGACCGCGATCACATCGACTTTGGAACCATTTCCCACGTGCATCGTCACCTCGTCCTTAGCCAATCTTCGCTTAATCCGTAGTCCCTGTTTCGAGTTGCAAATATTAGCAACAGAACCAGTATCAAATACCCAGGTGCTACTGCGAGTATTAGTAAGGTACACATCAATAACATGTATATCACATATACCTTTGTTCACTTTGCCATCCTTCTTATCCGCCAAATACTTGGGGCAGTTCCGCTTCCAGTGTCCAGTCTGCTTGCAGTAGAAGCACTCAGTCTCAGGCTTAGGTCCAGACTTGGGTTTCTTCTCTTGAGCAGCAACTTGTTTGCTGTTCTTCTTGAAGTTCCCCTTCTTCTTCCATTTGCCCTTTTTCTTGAAACTGGTGGTCTTATTGACCATCAACACTTGATGCTCCTTCTTGATTTCTACCTTCGCAGCTTTTAGCATTGTGAAGAGCTCGGGAATAGTCTTGTCCATCCCTTGCATATTATAGTTCATCACGAAGCTCTTGTAGCTTGGTGGCAGTGATTGAAGAATTCTGTCAATGACACTATCATCAGGAAGATTAACTCCCAGTTGAATCAAGTGATTATTATACCCAGACATTTTGAGTATATGTTCACTGACAGAACTATTCTCCTCCATCTTACAGCTATAGAACTTATTGGAGACTTCATATCTCTCAATCCGGGCATTTGCTTGAAATATTAACTTCAACTCCTGGAACATCTCATATGCTCCATGACGTTCAAAACGTCGTTGAAGACCCGGTTCCAAGCCGTAAAGCATGGCACACTGAACTATCGAGTAGTCATCAGCTTTGCTCTGCCAGACGTTCTTAACATCGTCAGTTGCATCTGCAGCAGGCCTGGCACCCAGCGGTGCTTCCAGGACGTAATTCTTCTGTGCAGCAATGAGGATAATCCTCAGGTTACGGACCCAGTCCGTGTAATTGCTACCATCATCTTTCAACTTAGCTTTCTCAAGGAACGCATTAAAATTCAACGGAACAACAGCACGAGCCATCTATCTACAACAAACATAGACAAGCAAAATACTATCAGGTACTAAGTTCATGATAAATTTAAGTTCAATTAATCATATTACTTAAGAACTCCCACTTAGACAGACATCTCTCTAGTCATCTAAGTGATCACGTGATCCAAATCAACTAAACCATGTCCGATCATCACGTGAGATGGAGTAGTTTCAATGGTGAACATCACTATGTTGATCATATCTACTATATGATTCACGTTCGACCTTTCGGTCTCCGTGTTCCGAGGCCATATCTGTATATGCTAGGCTCGTCAAGTTTAACCTGAGTATTCCGCGTGTGCAACTGTTTTGCACCCGTTGTATTTGAACGTAGAGCCTATCACACCCGATCATCACGTGGTGTCTCAGCACGAAGAACTTTCGCAACGGTGCATACTCAGGGAGAACACTTCTTGATAATTTAGTGAGAGATCATCTTAAAATGCTACCGTCAATCAAAGCAAGATAAGATGCATAAAGGATAAACATCACATGCAATCAATATAAGTGATATGATATGGCCATCATCATCTTGTGCTTGTGATCTCCATCTCCGAAGCACCGTCGTGATCACCATCGTCACCGGCGCGACACCTTGATCTCCATCGTAGCATCGTTGTCGTTACGCCATCTATTGCTTCTACGACTATCGCTACCGCTTAGTGATAAAGTAAAGCAATTACAGGGCGTTTGCATTTCATACAATAAAGCGACAACCATATGGCTCCTGCCAGTTGCTGATGACTCGGTTACAAAACATGATCATCTCATACAATAAAATATAGCATCACGTCTTGACCATATCACATCACAACATGCCCTGCAAAAACAAGTTAGACGTCCTCTACTTTGTTGTTGCAAATTTTACGTGGCTGCTACGGGCTTTAGCAAGAACCGTTCTTACCTACGCATCAAAACCACAACGATAGTTTGTCAAGTTGGTGCTGTTTTAACCTTCATAAGGACCGGGTGTAGCCACACTCGGTTCAACTAAAGTGAGAGAGACAGACACCCGCCGGTCACATTTAAGCAACGAGTGCTCGTAGCAGTGAAACCAGTCTCGCGTAAGCGTACATGTAATGTCGGTCCGGGCCGCTTCATCTCACAATGCCGTTGAACGAAAGTATGACATGCTGGTAAGCAGTATGACTTATATCGCCCACAACTCACTTGTGTTCTACTCGTGCATATGACATCTACGCATAAAACCAGGCTCAAATGCCACTGTTGGGGAACGTTGTAATTTCAAAAAAAATCCTACGCACACGCAAGATCATGGTGATGCATAGCAACGAGAGGGGAAAGAGTTGTCGACGTACCCTCGTAGACCGAAAGCGGAAGCGTTAGAACAACGCGGTTGATGTAGTCGTACGTCTTCACGGCCCGACCGATCAAGCACCGAAACTATGGCACCTCCGAGTTCTAGCACACGTTCAACTCGATGACAATCCCCGGACTCCGATCCAGCAGAATCTCGGGGAAGAGTTCCGTCAGCACGACGGCATGGTGACGATCTTGATGTTCTACCATCGCAGGGCTTCGCCTAAGCACCGCTACAATATTATCGAGGACTATGGTGGAGGGGGGCACCGCACACGGCTAAGAGATCAAGAGATCAATTGTGGTGTCTAGAGGTGCCCCCTGCCCCCGTATATAAAGGAGCCAAGGGGGAGGGGGTGGCCGGCAAAATAGGGCGCGCCAAGGGGGAGTCCTACTCCCACCGGGAGTAGGACTCCCTTCTTTCCTAGTTGGAGTAGGAGAAGGGGGGAAGGAGGAGGGAGAGTGGAAGGAAAGGGGGGTGGGCCTCTCCTTGTCCTATTCGGACTAGGGGGGAGGGGGGCGCGGCCCAGCCCTTGCCTCCTCTCTTCCTCTCCACTAGGGCCCATCTAGGCCCATTAAGCCTCCGGGGGGTTCCGGTAACCTCCCGGTACTCCGGTAAAATCCCGATTTCACCCGGAACACTTCTGATATCCAAATATAGGCTTCCAATATATCAATCTTCATGTCTCGACCATTTCGAGACTCCTCGTCATGTCTGTAATCTCATTCGGGACTCCGAACAAACTTCGGTACATCAAAACTCATAAACTCATAATATAACTGTCATCGAAACCTTAAGCGTGCGGACCCTACGGGTTCGAGAACTATGTAGACATGACTGAAACACGTTTCCGGTCAGTAACCAATAGCGGAACTTGGATGCTCATTTTGGCTCCTACATATTCTACGAAGATCTTTATCGGTCAAACCACATAACAACATACGTTGTTCCCTTTGTCATCGGTATGTTTACTTGCGCGAGATTCGATCGTCGATATCTCAATAGCTAGTTCAATATCGTTACCGGAAAGTCTCTTTACTCGTTATGTAATGCATCATTCCATAACTAACTCATTAGCTACATTGCTTGCTAGGCTTATAGTGATGTGCATTACCGAGAGGGCCCAGAGATACCTCTCCGACAATCAGAGTGACAAAACCTAATCTCGAAACACGCCAACTCAACATGTACCTTTGGAGACACCTGTAGAGCTCCTTTATAATCACCCAGTTACGTTGTGACGTTTGGTAGCACACAAAGTGTTCCTCCGATAAAAGGGGGTTGCATAATCTCATAGTTATAGGAACTTTGTACAAGTCATGAAGAAAGCAATAGCAATATACTAAACGATCAAGTGCTAAGCTAACAGAATGGGTCAAGTCAATCACATCATTCTCCTAATGATGTGATCCCGTTAATCAAATGACAACACATGTCTATGGTTAGGAAACATAACCATCTTTGATTAATGAGCTAGTCAAGTAGAGGCATACTAGTGACATTAAGTTTTTCTATGTATTCACACATGTATCATGTTTCCGGTTAATACAATTATAGCATGAATAATAAACATTTATCATGATATGAGGAAATAAATAATAACTTTATTATTGCCTCTAGGGCATATTTCCTTCACAGGCACCAGAGGTGGGAGTAGCAGAGATCGGCTGATCCTTCAGACGCACATCATCAACAGGGGGAATCAGGGAGTCATCCTTGGGGATAGCCGTCGGCTCACGCGGAGCCGTACCAGCAGGGGCCTGGGAATGAAACAACTCACGCTTCAACTCAGCCAGCCCATCCCATTCAGACTGGGTAAACCTCAGGTTAGAACCGTCACTAGGATTGTGACCACCAGCAGAACCATTACCCTCCTTGTCATGCTTGTCAGAGGGGTTGGAAGGGGGAGGAGGGGGTTGAAAAGCAGCCGCACCCTCCACCCGAACCCGGAGACGAACACCACTAGGGGAAGGGAAGACATCAATACATCCATGAACACACAACAGATCCACGCACTAAATCTTAATCAGAGCAGGGCCAACTTTGTCCAGAGATTCAAGGTCCACCTCCACAGGTTTCCCGATCAACACCCCGAACGCCATGAGAAAAGCAGACGAGCGAAGCCCCGCTGGCAGATCATCAATCAACACCCAAACCTGAGACAAAGGGCCAACCGTCTTGCCACTGCAAGAGGCCGGCTTGACAGAAACCACCAACTGGTTGAGGGGGAGGGTAAAGCTTGTACATGAAGCAATCATCCACAGGCATTCTTTGGAGGGGAAGACAACAGAGAATTCAAAGTCTGAGATCTGATTGACTTGCCAGTCCCATCCCTCAATATCCCAAATCCGAAGCCCTTCCAGCAGAGTCTGAGGCGAGATCTTTTGGTCTTTCACAGTCACAATAGCAACATTAGAGAGGGAGGGCACCGCCGTAAGGACAGGAAAGTCACTGTCCAAGGCAAAGAAAGCGCAACCAGGGAGCCCCAACCCAAACTGGATGACCGGCGGGGGTTCCAGGCGGTTCATGCAGTTGACAGTAAGGTGTCCGTCAGAGCGGCAAATCAGGCAAAACGGCAGATTGGTACATCTGGACTGAAAGTGCCCGGGCCTGTGGCACGCGAAACAGGTGAGCGCAGACGGATTGCTTAGGGTGGAGGAAGAGGGGCGAAGCTGCAGGAGGGAGGCGGGAGGTGGCAGAAGACCGTCCCCCACCCCCGACAAGGAGGAGGCACCAGGGAAAGGACCACCAGGCTGGCACGCCCGCCCCGCAAAGGAGCGTGGCGGAGGACGAGGCCCCGCACCCGCACCGACCGGGCGAGGAGGAGGAGGGCAGATCCGAGCCGAAGCAAACGCGCCACGCCCCACACCAAGGGCCGGAGCAGCACCAAAGGAGGAGGAGATCCCCCCACCAGCCGCCGCCGCCGCCTCCCAGGGATCCACCGCCGGAGAGAGGGAAGCCCCAGATCCAGACCCTTGCGGGCCAGATCCGGACGCACGCTCCCGCTCCGAACGCTGAAGCCACTCCGGGCCAGCAGCCCAAGCCGCGCGGTCGCGAGCCACCTGCTCACGAGCCGCCTGCTCCGCCTCCAGCTTGGAGCGGAGCGAGGCCTCAAGCTCCAGATCCGTAGCGGAGCCCAGCGAGTCCTCCCGCCGCCGCTTGCTACCAGACATGGCCTCGCAGGAAGAGCCCAAGCGACTTATCCATGGAGAGCACCGAGGCGAAGGAGAGGAGGAGGGGAGGGGGAGGGCTAGAGCGAACGAGACGGCGGATGGGGAGATGGTGGCGACGCAGATCTGCGGCGGAAGCCGAAAACCCTAATAGAGGGGGGAGGCACCGCGGGGGATCCATATATACCCTGACCGCGCCGTGCCCTCCAGGGCCCGACGGGCCAGGCGGGCTGAGGGGAGAGAGGGGGGGCCAAAGAAGAGAGGGGCCGCACTGGGTCCACAGAGGGGAGGGGGAAATCGACACCAGCCGCCAAAGGGGGAGGGAGCGGGCCGACAGGACACCTCACCGCCAGGCGGCCCAACAGGCCCAACAGACGGGCCAGCCCGCGAGCCACTGGTCAACGAAGAGGAGACCAGATCTAGGGCAAGCGGAACCAGCGTCGCGCCCAGCCATGACGGCGCCACCGCCGGCGTCGGGGAGGCCGAACCAGGGGAAGAGGAGGGGGAGGAGGGGCAAGCCACGCCCGGAGCGGCCCCCAAAATCCCAGGGGAGAGCGAGCAGAAGGAGACCTTACCAGATTTGCGACGGCGACGAGACACCCGAAACCAACCATCAAAAGACGGCGGCGACGGCACCGGCCGTCCCCGGCCCCCCGGAGCGAACTTGCGGAGGCGCGGAGCAGCAGCAGGAGCCGGGGCCCGCCCCGACCGACAGGGAGAAGCAGGAGCCGGGGCCCGCCCCGACCGACAGGGAGAAGGACGCGGAGACGGAGCTTCATCCGACGAGCCGTCCCCATCGAGGGCGAGAGCCCAGAAGCGGGAGCCCAGCGGAGACGACGGAGCCACCGGAGAGCGCCCCACCGCCGAGCGAGCGGGAGAGGAGCATCCAGACGCAGGGGGGAAAGGGGAAGCATGGCCCAGAACGGCGTCGGAGGAACAGGGGGCGAGGGAAGAAGGGCCGGGGGAAGGGAGGGAGCGAGAGGAGAGAGCAGAGCCATCTCCAGTGTCGGCTCTCCAGTGTAATTTGAGTAGGTCCGTTTGACTGAGAGACGGTGGCTCTGCCTGCGTTGGTGTCGTAGCGGATGCTTTTGTCACGGTTGCTCATGGACGCAGCCGGTGCACCTGGTACTCGTGGTGCTCGTACACCACTTGCCGCTCCTCCGGCTCAGAACACGTACATCCCGGCGCATCCACTGACCACTGCCACACTCCCTGCTCAGCCGCAGCTATCCCGATGCTAACTGATCTCGTTGCAGTGCGATTGCTGTCGGAGCCTGCGGTGGCGCCTGCAATGCTGTCGGAGCCTGCGGTGGCGCCTGCAATCGAGTCGGAGCATGTGGTGCTGCGGCGAGACTGAAAGGAGTTACTTGCACTTCTGCTCAGGATGATGGCCTCCTTTCATATCGTTTCCTGGGAGCTTCATTGTCATTAATTTACTTCGATCCAACTGGCTAGCAAAGGGGTCAACGTCGGCAGTGCCACGTCTCCGATGGGATCACCGTTCGCAGGCGTGTGTTGCATAGTTGGAGCCGAGCCGAGGCAACTTATGGGTCACATCTATTTCCTTACATCATCGATCAAGATTGCAACGTGATACGACTTTTTCAGAGTAAAGGCAGGGGTAATACTTTCCTTCCTCTTGTGGCATGTACGTGTATAACGGACGAGGATCCCCTGCCGTGGCCAAGCCTACCTTTGAGTCACTGACACACGGGTCCCACAAAGCATGGGGCCCACCTGTCAGTGACTCAAAGGCAGGGTATGGCAGGGATTGCAAAGTCAGAGGATCCACGTCCGTGTATAACACGGTTACAGTGGAAGTCCTTCTTTTCCTTTTATTTTTTTCCTTTGCACTTCCCTTCTTTTCTATTCTATCACATCTGCACGTGGTCCTTATAATACTTGTACAGTTGTACGTGCATACATGGTTATAATGAAAATCCATCTTTTCCTTCTATTCTATTCTTTGTCTCTCACATACGTGTCCCAATACTTTTACATGTGTATATATATGTATATAAATATTGTGATACGTGACCATTGTTGTGCCTAACACTTTTGGGAAACAGTCGGTTTGCCCTTTTGTGAACATGAACATGGCCGTATGGGACTTGGAATCATAATCATAACTTTGCTAGCCTGGCTGGAAACGTTCCCGCAAAAGAAAAAGAAAAAGGAAAGGCTGATTGGAATCGTATGAGACATGGAAACATGCATAAATCTTTTCAGCTAATCATAACCGTTCTTTTGAGATGTTAATCACAGCTGTTCTTTTGAGCCGTTTTTCTAGTATTAAATCTGAGCCGTTAGTTTTCTATCGTTTTAAGTATATAATAATAGATAGATAGATAGAAGATAGATAGATATAATAGATAGATAGATAGATATATAGAGATAGAAGATAGATAGATAGATAGATAGATCGTCAAAGTCAATGAACCGAGCTGGAAAAAAATCGCGTGGTACGTCCTGGATGATCAGCAGCAGTTCAACCTCTTGTGATTGGAGCTGCCGGGAAAACGAGCGGTCCTCCGTCGGAGCTCCGGGTGGGATTTGATCGGTCTGTGAGAGCCTAGGCCTTCGGGTGGCTGGGAGAGATGTAAAAAGAGAGCAGACCTGGGTGCTTGATATAGAGCAGGTGAGTTGGAATGAATCGGATTTTTAATGTCGGGGTGACCTGGGATTGAAGTAATGGTGGAGGCATGTAGTTTCGATGTGCATGAATTCATGTTTCCGTTTACTGTGTGTCTGCATGCGGGAGAAGAGAAACGAAGAGCAGCCCGATGCTTCCTGTAGCGTGCTGTGCTGGGACTGTCCTGCGCGTGCGTGCGAGTCGAGCGAGCGCTCGCTCGCTCGGCAGCTGCAGCTGGGCTTGTTGGCTGTGAAGGATGGGGTTTTGGTGGCCTGGTGCGGTGCAGTAGATACAAGAAGAAAGACAAGAGGAAAAGAAGCAATTGGTACATGTACTAGTTACCTACATGACCAAGCTGACGTGTACGTGCACGTGACATGCATAGCTACAGCCAATGCATGTGCGTGTATGTATATATAGAGGCCATCTCCTAAAAGCAAATGTTTCAGAGAAACAAATATGAAATAAAATGGCAAATCCAAATCAAACCGAAAATGAGAACCCAAACTCTTGTCTTAAATATCAAATTAATTCCAAATACGACTTTCATTATATTTTCTCATGCCGTATGTATGACTTTGCTTGACCATATTCTTTCAGAATTTCTGTGTTCCTAAATCCTTCATTTTGTACATATATTCTTATTATATTCATGTGTTTTTCGTATCAGTATGTTTGCAGAAATCACGTGAATCAAACATGCTCTTAATTAGGTTGGAGCAGCAGCACACTCACCACAACAAGGATGAGAAGCCCCAGGTCGATTGATCTTGTGCAATTAGAGATACAAGTGGGTCATTATTAGGGTACCATCTACCCTATTTAGTTCAAAAAATAAACTAATTTTTTCAACGACATCATCATTTTGAAAAAAAAACAGTTTATTTTTTATGGACGCTTTGGTTTGGAAGAATTGGGATCGTCCGAAATACAAACTCTCTGCTTGGCTCATCATTCAAAACCGTGTTTGGACAACGGACCGCCTTGAACATAGAGGGTGGCCTAATGATTGCCTTTGCCCCCTTTGCCGCTGCGAGGACGAGACGAGGCACCACCTCCTCTTCACTTGCCGCCACTCCATTCGCATTTGGGGAATGATTAAAGATTGTCTCGATATTGATGACTTCAACCCTTTAGAGTGGGCAACTTTCAGTGATGTTCAATCTTGGTGGGAGCATCTTTCCCTCGCCCATGGGAGTAGGAGCATCTTTCGTTTGGAAGAATTGGGATCCTCCGAAATACAAACTCTCTGCTTGGCTCATCATCCAACACCGTGTTTGGACAATGGACCACCTCGTCGCCTCCCTCTCATGGTCACAAACCCCTTGCTTCTCGCAACCCGCTTCGAGCTCATCACCGGTGAGAACGTTGGTCCTCAAAGGAGGCTGGCAGGATGCGCTTGCAGGTCGCTCTCGTAGCACGCAGAAGCAGTAACAACAACAACACGAGTGCATGGGCCAAGTGCACGCCAGTACGAGGCAGATGCGGTGCCAGCAAACAGCCAAGCTAAGCACACGGACATGCCGGCCGGTGACGCCGCAGCCAGGCTGAGCGTTCTCACCTTACGACGAAGCCAACCACAACGCCGTCTCGTTCGTAACGCGGCGGAGCATCGCCGGCCGGTGATCGCCCGTGGCTGTCAACATGAAAGACATGTGTGGACAGAAGTAGACGACGATGCCCATAATGCTCCCTAAGAAACGATCATAATTTTATCCCGTTTGCTGTTGATTATAAATTTCAACTGTTCATCCTTCTTACTTACCGTTTGCTGATGTGCAACAGGATCGAGGATGGTGTCGTACAAGCTCGTTCAGGCCGTGCTTTGGGCCAGGGGAGGCGTCTGCTTCATCTCCTTCGTTGCTGCCATCTGCGCTTCAATTCCGCCGTCCTTGAGCTTCTCCGCCATCCTGTAAGTTCATGCATTATTTATTTCTTTATTGCACCCCCTGGGTAAGGCTGGACAGAACGAGCATGCTTCTCGGCCCACTCGTGGCCCAACATGAACTCTCTAGTACGTCAATTCCAACAGAAATGTATTGGGGGGGGGGGGCATTGGCCCCCTCATCTGGACCACCTTGGCTGAAAATCCTGGCTACGGCACTGATTGCAGGTGATGCTGTTTCTATTCACCAGTTCCACGTTGTGCTCGTTGACCATCGTCGACCTCCTCGAGCGCAACCTGCGACAGTGCGGCCGCCTTCCGCCAGGCACCTGCGGCTCGTATGAGGCAGCTGCAGTGTTTGCGTTCTTCGGCTCAGTGCTGAGCGTGTTCGTCACGCTCTACACCACAACGCCTCTGGACTACGTAGCCGAGCACTGTAAGTAGTGCATAATACTCTCTTCGATCCTTTTTAGTATGCATATAAGTTCTGTCTGAAGTCAAAGCATCTCTACTTTAACCAAACTTATAAAAAAAGTATCAACATTTACAATGCCAAATCAATATTGTTAGATTCATTATGAAATGTAGTTTCATGTAATATAAATTTGGTATGGGTAGATGTTGATAAACAAACAACAACAAAGCCTTTAATCCCAAACAAGTTGGGATAGGCTAGAGGTGAAACCTATAAGATCTCGCAACCAACTCATGGTTCTAACACATGGATAGCAAGCTTCCACGTACCCCTGTCCCTGGTTAGTTCTTTGGTGATACTCGAATACTTCGGATCTCTCTTTACGGACTCCTCCCATGTCAAATTTGGTCTACAACGCCATCTCTTGACATTATCCGCACGCTTTAGTCATGCGCTATGCACTAAAGCTTCCCGGGGCCTGCGCTGAATATGCCTAAACCATCTCAGAAGATATTGGACCAGCTTCTCTTTAATTGGTGCTACCCCAACCCTATCTCATATAACGTTATTACGGACTTGATCCCTCCTCGTGTGGCCACACATCCATCTCAACATGCGCATCTTCGCCACACCTAACTGTTGAACATGTCGCCTTTTAGTCGGCCAACACTCAGTGCCATACAACATTGCAGATCAAATCGCCGTCCTTTAGAAATTACCTTTTAGCTTTTGTGGCACTCCCTTGTCACAGGGAATGCCAGAAGCTTGGCGTCACTTCATCCATCCGGCTTTGATTTGATGGTTCACATCTTCATCAATACCCTCATCCTTCTGCAGCATTGACCCCAATATCGAAAGGTGTCCTTCTGAGGCACAACCTTCCCATCAAGGCTAACCACCACCTCCTCGCGCCTAGTAGAACTAAAACCGCACCTCATGTATTCGGTTTTAGTTCTACTAAGACTAAAACCTTTCGATTCCAAGGTTTGTCTCCATAACTCTAACTTCCTATTGATCCCCGTCCGACTATCGTCAACTAGCACCACATCATCCGCAAAGAGCATACATCCTAGGATATCTCCTTGTATATCCCTTGTGACCTCATCCATCACCAAAGCAACAAAGATAAGGGCTCAAAGCTGACACTTGATGCAGTCCTATCTTAATCGGGAAGTCATCAGTGTCGACATCACTTGTTCAAACACTTGTCACAACATTATCGTACATGTCCTTGATGAGGGTAATGTACTTTGCTGGGACTTTGTGTTTCTCCAAGGCCCACCACATGACATTTCGCGGTATCTTATCATAGGCCTTCTCCAAGTCAATGAACACCATATGCAGGTCCTTCTTTTGCTCCCTACATCTATCCATAAGTTGTCGTACCAAGAAAATGGCTTCCATGGTCGACCTCCCAGGCATGAAACCAAACAGAGTTTTGGCCACGCTTGTCATTCTTCTTAAGCGGTGTTCAATAGCTTCATTATATGGTTCATTAGCTTAATTCCATGGTAATTAGTACAACTCGAAACATCCCCTTGTTCTTGAAGATTGGTACTAATATACTCCGTCTTCATTCTTCTGCCATCTTGTTTGCCCAAAAATGAGGTTGAAAAGTTTGGTTAGCCATACTATCGCTATGTCCCCGAGGCCTTTCCACACCTCAATGGGGATACAATCTAGGCCCCTTGCCTTGCCCCCTTTCATCATTTTTAAAGCCTCCTTGACCTAAGACTCCTGGATTCTCTGCACAAAACGCCTGCTGGTATCATCAAAGGAGTCGTCCAGTTCAATGGTAGAACTCTCATTCTCCACATTGAACAGCTTGACAAAGTACTCCCGCCATCTATGCTTAATCTCCTCGTCCTTCACCAGGAGTTGGTCTACACCGTCCTCGATGCATTTGACTTGGCCAACATCTGCTGTCTTCCTCTCTCAGATCTTATCCATCTTATAGATGTCCCTTTCGCCTTCCTTCGTGCCTAACCGTTGGTAGAGGTCCTTAAACGCTCGACCCTTTGCTTTGGTGACAGCTTGCTATGCAGCCTTCTTCGCCATCTTGTACTTCTCCATGTTGACTGCCTCCTATCGAGGTATAGGCGTCTGAAACAATCTTTCTTCTTCTTTTTAATAGCCTTTTGGACATCATCATTCCACCACCAGGTATCCCTGGCTTCGCTTCTCCTTCCCCTAGACACTCCAAACTCCTCCGAGGCCACCTTACGAATGCAAGTGGCCATCTTCATACACACATTATATTGTCTGCATCTCCTCCTTCCTCCCAAGGGCCCTCCTTAATTACCCTCTTCTTGAACGCCTGAGCTACCTCCCCTTGAACTTCCACCACTTCGTTCTACCGACTTTGCCACACTTGCCCCGCTGGACACGAATCCGGAAGCGAAAGTCAACAACCAGCAGCTTATGCTGAGGGACAACACTCTCTCCAGGTATCACCTTACAATCTAGGCATGCACGCATATCTTATCTTCTCGAGAGGATGAAATTAATCTGGCTAGATTGTTGACCACTACTAAAAGTCACTAGATGCGATTCTCTCTTTTTAAAGAGGGTGTTAGCTACGATCGTGTCGTAAGCTAGAGCGAAGCTTAAGACATCTTATCCTTCTTGACTCCTGATGTCATAGCCAAAGCCTCCATGCGCCCCTTCAAAACAAGTGTTAGATGTACCCACGTGGCCATTAAGGTCTCCTCCTATGAAGAGCTTCTCGCTAATTAGTACATTCCTAACCATGTCCTCCAGGCCTTCCCAGAATTCTCTCTTGGTGTTCTCATTGTGGCCTACTTGCGGGGCATACGCACTGATAACATTGAGAACTAAGTCCACAACTACCAGCTTGACCAGGATAATTCGGTCCTCACGTCTCTTGACGTCTACCACTCCATACTTGAGGATCTCGTTGATGAAGATGCCTACGCCATTTCTGTTTGCAACCGTCCCCGTGTACCACAACTTGAAGTCAGTATCCTCCACCTCCTTCGCCTTCTTTCCCCTCCATTTTGTTTCTTGGACGCAAAGGGTATCAATTCCTCTCCTCACCGCTATATCAACTAGCTCTTGAAGCTTCCCTGTCAGAGACCCTACGTTCCAGCTACCTAAGCGGATCCTCCTAGGCTCGGCTAGCTTCCTTACCCTTTGCACCCATCGAGTCAAATGCGAAGACCCATGCTCATTTTCCACTATATCCGGGCGCCGATGTAGCGCGCCACTAAGGATGTGACGATCCGATCCCCGCTCACTTGCCACCACATCTAGATCAAGATACGGCGCGCCACCTGGGGGGTGACGGCCCGGCCCTTGCCCATTTGACACCAGACCCGGGTTCCGATGTGGTGCGTCGCTGAGAGGGAGTATAGATGTTGATATTTTTTAATATATATATTTGGTCAAACTTAGCAAAGTTTGACTTGACCCAATCTAATAATAGCGGAGTAAAAAGGAGTGGAGGGAGTATTTTGTTACTCGTACTAGACATTTGAGCTATCTAGCACATTAGTTAGTGTTTATTCAGATTTATGCAACTCCAAAATCATCTAGCTAATCTGTAGTTAGTGTTTATTCAGGTTTATGAAACTCCAATAGGCTTTAGCAAGTTTAGTTTTCTAATGCTCTATTGTCGATGCTCTATTTTTTTCTTTGTCTTACATATTTGTTAATTGAATTCTGCTATGCTTTTTCCAGGATGATGGAACAAGCTGCAGGTGGCAAATGGATTCCGAAGATCTATTAGTTGTTTTATCTAAGTAAAAAAGACCTATTAGATTTGTAGCTGGATGAGAGGGTGGTGTGCAGACTGGATTTATCCGTGTGATGGGTGCATGTGTGTAGATGAAACTGAACTGCTGTGTGTGTGAACCAATCCACTTAAGAGTGATTATTAGCTGGATTATTCACGATCCACCGGAAAGCGGGCGGCTCCTTAATCCGGCACGATGCGGCCTGTCTTCATTATGGTCTAATTTCGGCCTGACGAGCCGTCCGATCAAGACCACGACGGCCAAGATCAGTGTTATTAAGCTACTCGTACCAGCTTGTGCACGCTGTTATTGAACTTTGTAGATGGCTGTTTTATTTTTCTTTCCTTATGTAGATCAGAGCTAATCGTATGATGGTTTGCATATCTCCCATGAAATCATCAGCGAGCTCATTGCTTTGCATTGGGCGGCCGGCAGTCCATTAATTACCATCTAGCCCATGGGCGTTAGGAAAGAGGGAGGAGCCCAGTTAGCATGGAAGTTTGTTAGAGTACGTAATGGGACTAATAGATCCATTAGTTTTAGGATTAATTAGAGATAAGGATCGCTTATTTAGGGGTCAAGTCAAGTAAACCTCTCTATATAAAGAGAGGAGATGCGAAAATTGGTTTCTGAGCTTGGGCTCAAATGAACTCGTTATCTCTACCGTTACTTGTTCTCGTGATCTCTGCTCACTCCCGTATTTGTCGGTCGTATCTCATTCGTATGTTGATAGAAAATTCAGTCGGCCCGCAGCATTTATTTCTATGAGTTGAAGAGTTACCGCCCCGGTCCATCAAGTCGAGCAACGGACTTGCAATTTTCATGGGCCGGCCTGGTCCGTTGTCCACGATGGACACACCCAACGGCCACCCACCACCGCAGTAATTATATCCCCTACCTCTTGCACCCTTTGGCTCAAAAGGAAAAAAAATCTCTCGCACCCATTCCGGATCCCCTTCTCCAGCTCATAGGGCCTGTTCGGAGGGCCTCCGCTCCACGAGGCCGCTCCCGGAGTCGACGGGAGTTGTAGTTAAAAAGTACGGAGCGAGAGAAACGGTACTCTGCAGATTCTAAAATGGTGCGGAGCGGGTGGACTATCGAACGACCCCATAGTACAGTCCTCTCCTCGACCGATCTCGTCTCTTCGACTAGGATGTCGGCCTTCGAAGCTTAGTCCTCTGCCGCCCAGCATCAGGAGCTCTTCCCCCTCATACCGTGCCTGTTTTGTGGTGACCAGTTGGTGACATCCATGGCCCGCAAAGGGCAGGAACCTGGCAACAGGTTGTACGCCGCTAGCCTGCTACAAGCAGATCCGTGTAATCACTTGTGATTCCTCTATAATATATCCAATCGTTTTTTACATCCATTTTTCTCATTACGGACGTGTCTCGATCTTTTCCTTTGATAAGCTGGGCTATGTGGTTTCTTGACTTTCTTCAAGTTCCAAGATGTTGACTTTCTTCAAGTTCTAAGATGTAAGCCGCTAGCCTGCTAGAGGTAATCCACAGCATGTTGTTGCCCCCGTAGCCACCTCGCTCAATCAGCAAACGCATCAAGCTGCCGAAGCTCGTCAACACCAGATCCCTTGGATTACCGGCAGTGAGCATGCCCCCAAGCTTGCTCGCAGTGTTCATGGTGCTTGCACATCGCGGCCCTAGACGCTCAAGTTTTTTCGCCTTACTATCGCCGCCACTGATCTGATGGTTATGGTTATGGTACTCTGTGTGGGTATGCTGGTGTACTATTTTCTTTATGGAGTCACGCTGATGTACCTTGGTCGTGACAGGTCAACAAGGTCCCGGTTCCAAAACTAACGTAACATCATACCATTGCTCACGCAAAAAAAAACATGGCTCGTTTACAACTAACGTTCCTGAGCCACAGACCAGAACCCCAGCTAGACGTGAACAATTAACGAAATCAAAATCGGGGGGCGCTGCCTCTCGTGACCCCACCATATCGCACTGTGCGGTACCGTATTTCTGCTACGCACCTATTTACCACGGGCCACCACAAAATCGGTCTTCCATCAATTCACGGATCCCTAAAGCGAAAGCAGCACTCACGATATCGAGTCCATCTGGGCTCGGGCACCAAAACGCCCTGTCCGAGGAGATGTATCAATCTAATCAAGCAAGATTTAAGAAGGAAATCCTTCCTTCTTGCCCGGCCATGGGCAAAAATGCCCCCGGTCGGCCCTTTCACGCCCTCCTTCTAGCAGCGCCATAACAATTTGGTATCAGGTAGCTCAGTTTCGATCATGTCTTCGCTGCCGCCCATCCCGTCGCTTTCGCTGCCGACCATCACCACCGCGCCGTTGGCCATCTACACCGCGTCGATGCCCTCCCCGTCCACGTCGCTGCTCGCATCCTCCGGTGCCGCTACCGCCCAGATGCCGGCGCCCTCCACCGCACCACCGGCCGCCGCCTACACCTCGAAGGGGATCACCGGCGTCCTCAACGACCTCGTCACAGCCGTCCAGGGATCCGGTTGTACCTGGCCAACACCTACCGGCCGCCGCCGCCCCTGCCGCCGACCGCCGCCACCGGGTCGCCGACCCGACCGTGGAACTCGCGGCATCCAGGGGCGTTCGCTGGGACCCTGCAGCCCCAGCTGCAGCTGCCGTCGCCGCTCGCCGCCGCCCCGCAGTGGCCGCGATGGCCGACGCCAGCTCCCGCCGCACCTCCAGCGCCCATCGCCGCCCCCGCGCCACCGTGGCTGCCATGGCAGCTGCCGCACCAGGCGGCCTTCGCCGCGCTCGTCGGGCCGCTGCAGCTGCCATCCATCGCCACCACTGCCCAGCCCTGGCTGCTGTAGCAGCCGCTGCCGCTGCCCGATGCACCACCGCAGCAGCCACCGCCGGTCAGCTCCGGCCCGGCATCGCCTGTGTCGGCGGGAGTCCCGCTCCACCAAGTCCAGTCCCCGCCGTCGCCGTCACCGCTTCCGTCTTGGATCGCTACCCACCACGTGTCGGTGGCGGTGAGGCTGCAGGCTGCTGTGCGCGGCCTCCTAGCGCGTCAGCGTGTGCGGGAGATGCGTGATCTGCAGCTGCCGCTCCTCCAAGTTGCCCTTCGCTGCGCAAAGGACCTCGATCTCATCCGTTGCGTCGGGGATCTTGGGCATGCGGTTTCCCCCACGGGCGGCGGGCATGCTGTTTTCCCCGCGGGCAGCGACCTCAAAGTCTGCGATATCGGCGGTTGGGGGGCGCACCCCTCCTCGTCATTCTCCATCGTAAGTCCTCCACTCTTCCCTGTGCGGTGCAGACAAACAGCCATACACATGCACTCCTTTTGTCCAGGTGGTGTCCATGGGATCCAGGTGGCTGTACACATGCACGTCCAAAATAAAGCGTCCCAGTCTATTTCATGTTAAGAGTAATAACACAAGCCGAGATGTAAAAGGCTTGTTTTTAGGTGTTAGGTATGTCTTGCGTCGAGTCATGGTTATAAGTTGGTTAGGCTGCAGCTCGAGGACAAGCTGCATGTCCAGGTGGGGTGTAGTGTTAGAGTATATAATGGGCCTAATGGGCCCATTAGTCTTAGGGTTAATTAGAGATAAGGGTCGCTTGCTTAGGGGTCAAGTAAGCCTTGCTTGGGAGTCAAGTAAACCTTTCTATATAAAGAGAGGAGATATATCAATCTAATCAAGCAAGATTTAAGAAGGAAATCCCTTCCCTCTTGCCCGACCGTGGGCAAAAAGGCCCCCGGCCGGCCCTCTCGCGCCCTCCTTCTAGCAGCGCCATAACAAAGTTATATTGGGTCGGAAGCTATGGCCTATAGCTCGTACATACTCGTTGGTGTTTGATCGCTTGCAAGACACAGTATGGATCAGCATATCCATGCATGCTGCCGCCGATAACGACGGACCTCGCTGCCCACCGCTAGTACACGCTAATTATCCAGAAACAGTTTCTGTACCGGAGCAGTTGTCCATATGCGAATACCGCACGCGACAATGGTACCCAAAAAAATAGCACAGTAGGATCTGAGTACAATGCCATGCTACGCCCTACACACCTAAGCTCCACGACAACGCCCTCAAGAGGGATGACGGCGCCACGCGTCACCGCTATCGAGTCCACGATGGACAGAGGCTTTCACCCGGAACCCGGGCACGGAGGGAAACACCACGATGACGTCTTCAAGAAGAGAGCGGCGCCCATGAGCATCGCCTGTTGGAAATATGCCCTAGAGGCAATAATAAAAGTGTTATTATCATATTTCCTTGTTCATGATAATTGTCTTTTATTCATGCTATAACTGTATTATCCGGAAATCGTAATACACGTGTGAATACATAGACCACAATATGTCCCTAGTGAGCCTCTAGTTGACTAGCTCGTTGTGATCAACAGATAGTCATGGTTTCCTGGCTATGGACATTGGATGTCGTTGATAACGGGATCACATCATTAGGAGAATGATGTGATGGACAAGACCCAATCCTAAGCCTAGCACAAAGATCGTGTAGTTCGTTTGCTAGAGCTTTGCCAATGTCAAGTATCTCTTCCTTTGACCATGAGAGCGTGTAACTCCTGGATACCGTAGGAGTGCTTTGGGTGTATCAAACGTCACAACGTAACTGGGTGACTATAAAGGTGCACTACAGGTATCTCCGAAAGTATCTATTGTTTTATGCGGATCGAGACTGGGATTTGTCACTCTGTGTAAACGGAGAGGTATCTCTGGGCCCACTCGGTAGGACATCATCATATGCGCAATGTGACCAAGGAGTTGATCACGGGATGATGTGTTACGGAACGAGTAAAGTGACTTGCCGGTAACGAGATTGAACAAGGTATTGGATACCGACGATCGAGTCTCGGGCAAGTAACATACCGATAGACAAAGGGAATTGAATACGGGATTGATTAAGTCCTTGACATCGTGGTTCATCCGATGAGATCATCGTGGAACATGTGGGAGCCATCATGGGTATCCAGATCCTGATGTTGGTTATTGACCGGAGAACGTCTCGGTCATGTCTACATGTCTCCCGAACCCGTAGGGTCTACACACTTAAGGTTCGATGACGCTAGGGTTATAAAGGAAGTTTGTATGTGGTTACTGAATGTTGTTCGGAGTCCCGGATGAGATCCCGGACGTCACGAGGAGTTCCGGAATGGTCCGGAGGTAAAGATTTATATATGAGAAGTCCTATTTTGGCCACCGGAAAATGTTCGGGATTTTTCGGTATTGTACCGGGAAGGTTCTAGAAGGTTTCGGAGTGGGGCCCACCTGCATGGGGGGCCCCACATGGACGTGGGTAGTGGGGGAAGGGCCCCACACCCCTGGTCAAGGCGCACCAAGATCCCCCCTTAGAAGGAATAAGATCATATCCCGAAGGGATAAGATCAAGATCCCTAAAAAGGGGGGATAACAATCGGTGGGGAAGGAAATGATGGGATTTCTTTCCTCCCACCTTGGCCAACACCCCAATGGACTTGGAGGGCAAGAAACCAGCCCCTCCACCCCTATATATAGTGGGGAGACGCATGGGAGCTCAAGACGAAGTTCTGGCGCAGCCCTCCCCCTCTCCCAAGTCGTCCTCCTCTCCCGTGGTGCTTGGCGAAGCCCTGCTGGATTTCCACGCTCCTCCATCACCACCACGCCGTTGTGCTGCTGTTGGATGGAGTCTTCCTCAATCTCTCCCTCTCTCCTTGCTGGATCAAGGCGTGGGAGACGTCACCGGGCTGTACGTGTGTTGAACGCGGAGGTGCCGTCCGTTCGGCACTAGGATCTCCGGTGATTTGGATCACGACGAGTACGACTCCTTCAACCCCGTTCACTTGAACGCTTCCGCTTAGCGATCTACAAGGGTATGTAGATGCACTCTCTTTCTACTCGTTGCTGGTCTCTCCATAGATAGATCTTGGTGACACGTAGGAAAATTTTGAATTTCTGCTACGTTCCCCAACAGTGGCATCATGAGCTAGGTCTATTGCGTAGATTCTTTCCACGAGTAGAACACAAAGTAGTTGTGGGCGTTGATGTTGTTCAATATGCTTACCGTTACTAGTCCAATCTTGTTTCGACGGTATTGTGGGATGAAGCGGCCCGGACCGACCTTACACGTACTCTTACTTGAGACAGGTTCCACCGATTGACATGCACTTGGTGCATAAGGTGGCTAGCGGGTGCCAGTCTCTCCCACTTTAGTCAGAACGGATTCCATGAAAAGGGTCCTTATGAAGGGTAAATAGCAATTGGCATATCACGTTGTGGTTTTGCGTAGGTAAGAAACGTTCTTGCTAGAAACCCATAGCAGCCACGTAAAACATGCAAACAACAATTAGAGGACGTCTAACTTGTTTTTGCAGGGTATGCTATGTGATGTGATATGGCCAAAAGGATGTGATGAATGATATATGTGATGTATGAGATTGATCATGTTCTTGTAATAGGAATCACGACTTGCATGTCGATGAGTATGACAACCGGCAGGAGCCATAGGAGTTGTCTTTATTTATTGTATGACCTGCGTGTCATTGAAGAACGCCATGTAAACTACTTTACTTTATTGCTAAACGCGTTAGTCATAGAAGTAGAAGTAGTCGTTGGCGTGACAACTTCATGAAGACACGATGATGGAGATCATGGTGTCATGCCGGTGACAAGATGATCATGGAGCCCCGAAGATGAAGATCAAAGGAGCTATATGATATTGGCCATATCATGTCACTACACTATTTGATTGCATGTGATGTTTATCATGTTTATGCATCTTGTTTACTTAGGACGACGGTAGTAAATAAGATGATCCCTTACAAAATTTCAAGAAGTGTTCTCCCCTAACTGTGCACCGTTGCTACAGTTCGTCGCTTCTAAGCACCACGTGATGATCGGGTGTGATGGATTCTTACGTTCACATACAACGGGTGTAAGACAGTTTTACACAGCGAAAACACTTAGGGTTAACTTGAGGAGCCTAGCATGTACAGACATGGCCTCGGAACACGGAGACCAAAAGGTCGAGCATGAGTCGTATAGCAGATACGATCAACATGAAAATGTTCACCGATGATGACTAGTCCGTCTCACGTGATGATCGGACACGGCCTAGTTGACTCGGATCATGTAATCACTTAGATGACCAGAGGGATGTCTATCTGAGTGGGAGTTCATAAGATGAACTTAATTATCTTGAACATAGTCAAAAGACCTTTTTGCAAATTATGTCATAGCTCGCGCTTTAGTTCCACTGTTTAGATATGTTCCTAGAGAAAATATAGTTGAAAGTTGAAAGTAGCAATTATGCAAACAGTAGAAAGCTTATGTCCTTAATGCACTGCTCAGTGTGCTGAACCCCAAACGTCGTTTGTGGATGTTTCGAACATCGAACATACACGTTTTGATAACTACGTGATAGTTCAGTTAAATGGTTTAAGTAGAGGCACCAAAGACGTTTTCGAAACGTCGCGGAACATATGAGATGTTTCGAGGGCTGAAATTAGGATTTCAGGCTCGTGCCCACGTCAAGAGGTATAAGACCTCCGACGATTTTCTTAGCCTGCAAACTCAGGGAGAAAAGCTCAATCGTTGAGCTTGTGCTCAGATTGTCTGAATGCAACAATCACTTAAATCAGGTGGGAGTTAATCTTCCAGATGAGATAGTGATGTTTCTCCAAAGTCATTGCCACCAAGCTGCTAGAGCTTCGTGATGAACTATAACATATCAGGGATAGATATGATGATCCTTGAGGTATTCGCGATGTTTGACACCGCGAAAGTAGAAATCAAGAAGGAGCATCAATTATTGATGGTTGGTGAAACCACTAGTTTCAAGAAGGGCAAGGGCAGGAAGGGATACTTCATGAAACGGCAAAACAGTTGCTGCTCCAGTGAAGAAACCCAAGGTTGAACCCAAACCCGAGACTAAGTGCTTCTGTAATAAGGGGAACAGCCACTGGAGCAGAACTACCCTAGATACTTGGTAGATGAGAAGGCTGGCAAGGTTGATAGAAGTATATTGGATATACATTATGTTAATGTGTACTTTACTAGTACTCCTAGTAGCACCAGGGTATAAGATACCGGTTCGGTTGCTAAGTGTTAGTAACTCGAAATAAAAGAGCTACGGAGTAAACGGAGACTAGCTAAAGGTGAGCTGACGATATGTGTTGGAAGTGTTTTCAAGTTTGATGTGATCAAACATCGCACGCTCCCTCTACCATCAAGATTAGTATTAAACCTGAATAAAGTGCTCTTGCACCTAAAGGAATGGTTTATTGAATCTCGATCGTAGTGATACACTTTTTCATGCCAAAAGATATAAGATAGTAATGATAGTACCACTTACTTGTGGCACTGCCATGTAAGTCATATTGGTATAAAACGCATGAAGAAGCTCCATGTTGATGGATCTTTGGACTCACTCGTTTTTGAAAAGTTTGAGACATGCGAACCATGTCTATTGGTGTATACGCATGAAGAAACTCCATGCAGATGGATCGTTTAGACTCACTTGATTTTGAATCACTTGAGATATGCAAATCATACCACATGGGCAAGATGACTGAAAAGCCTCGGTTTCAGTAAGATGGAACAAGATAGCAACTTGTTGGAAGTAACACATTTTGATGTGTGTAGTCCAATGAGTGCTGAGGCATGCAGTGAATATCATTATGTTCTTACTTCACAGATGATTCGAGTAGATGTTGAATATATTTACTTGATGAAACACAAGTCTGAATTATTGAATGGTTCAAGTAATTTCAGAGTAAAGTTGAAGATCATCGTGACAAGAGGATAAAATGTCTATGATAAGATCATAGAGATGAGTATCTGAGTTACGAGTTTTGGCACACAATTAAGACATTGTGGAAATTGTTTTGCAATTAATACCGCCTGGAACACCATAGTGTGATGGTGTGTCCGAACATCATAACTGCACCCTATTGGACATGATGCATACCATGATGTCTCTTATTGAATTACCACTATTGTTCATGGGTTAGGCATTAGAGACAACCACATTCACTTTAAATAGGGCACCACGTATTTCCGTTGAGATGACACCGTATGAACTATGGTTTAGAGAAACCTAAGCTGTCATTTCTTAAAGGTTTGGGGCTGCGACGCTTATATGAAAAAGTTTCAGGTTGATAAGCTCGAACCCAAAGCGGATAAAATGCATCTTCATAGGAAACCCAAAACAGTTGGGTATACCTCCTAATTCAGATCCGAAAGCAATATGGATTGTTTCTTGAATCGGGTCCTTTCTCGAGGAAAGGTTTCTCTCGAAAGAGTTGAGTGGGAGGATGGTGGAAACTTGATGAGGTTATTGAACCGTCACTTCAACAAGTGTGTAGCAGGGCACAGGAAGTTGTTCCTGTGGCACCTACACCAATTGAAGTGGAAGCTTATGATAGTGATCATGAAGCTTCGGATCAAGTCACTACCGAACCTCGTAGGACGACAAGGACACGTACTACTTCGGAGTGGTACGGTGATCCTGTCTTGAAGGTCATGTTGCTAGAAAACAATGAACCTACGAGCTATGGAGAAGCGATGGTGGGCCCAAATTCTGACAAATGGTTAGAAGCCATGAAATCCGAGATAGGATTCATGTATCAGAACAAAGCATGGACTTTGGTGGACTTGCCCGATGATCGGCAAGCCATTGAGATAAATGGATCTTTTAAGAAGAAGACGGACGTGGATGGTAATGTCACCATCTATGAAGCTTGACTTGTGGCGAAGAGTTTTTTCACAAGTTCAAGGAGTTGACTACGATGAGATTTTCTCATCCGTAGCGATGCTTAAGTCCGTCGGATTCATGTTAGCATTAGCCGCATTTATGAAATCTGGCAGACGGATGTCAAAACGAGTTTCCTTACCAGTTTTCGTAAGGAAAGGTTGTATGTGATACAATCAGAAAGGTTTTGTCGATTCTAAGGATGCTAAAAGGTATGCTAGCTCCAGCAATCCTTCTAAGGACTGGAGGAAGCATCTCGGAGTTGGAATGTACACTTTGATGAGATGATCAAAAGATTTTGGGTTTGTACAAAGTTTATGAGAAACTTGTATTTCCAAAGAAGTGAGTGGGAGCACTATAGAATTTCTGATGAGTATATGTTGTTGACATATTGTTGATCAGAAATGACGTAGAATTTCTGGAAAGCATATAGGGTTATTTTGAAAGTGTTTTTAAATGGAAAGCCTGGATTAAGCTACTTGAACATTGAGCATCAAGATCTATAAGGATAGATCAAAATGCTTAATAATACTTTCAAATGAGCACATACCTTGACATGATCTTGAAGGTATTCAAGATGGATCAGTCAAAGAAGAAGTTCTTGCCTGAGTTGTAAGGTACAAAGTTAAGACTTAAAGCTCGACCATGGCAGAATAGAGAGAAAGGACGAAGGTCGTCTCCTATGCTTAAGACATAGGCTCTACAGTACCGCACCTGAAGTGTGCCTTGCCATGAGTTAGTCAAGGGGTACAAGAGTGATCCAAGAATGGATCACAGACAGCGGTCAAAGTTATCCTTAGTAACTAGTGGACTAAGGAATTTTCTCGATTATGGAGGTGGTAAAAGAGTTCGTCGTAAAGGGTTATGTCGATGCAAGCTTGACACCTATCGGGATAGCTCTGAGTAGAGAGACCGGATACATATAATGGAGCAACAATTTAGAATAGCTCCAAGTAGAACAGTTATTTGGATTAGCTCCAAATAGAGCGTGGTAGCTACATCTAGGAGATGACATAGAGATTTGTAAAACACACACGGATCTGAAAGGTTCGGATCCGTTGACTAAAACCTCTCTCACAAGCAACATGATCAAACCTAAAACTCATTGAGTGTTAATCACATAGTGATGTGAACTAGACTACTGATTCTAGTAAACTCTTGGGTGTTAGTCACATGGCGATGTGACCTGTGAGTGTTAATCACATGGCGATGTGAACTGGATTATTGACTCTAGTGCAAGTGGGAGACTGTTGGAAATATGCCCTAGAGGCAATAATAAAAGTGTTATTATTATATTTCCTTGTTCATGATAATTGTCTTTTATTCATGCTATAACTATATTATCCGGAAATCGTAATACACGTGTGAATACATAGACCACAATATGTCCCTAGTGAGCCTCTAGTTGACTAGCTCGTTGTGATCAACAGATAGTCATGGTTTCCTGGCTATGGACATTGGATGTCGTTGATAACGGGATCACATCATTAGGAGAATGATGTGATGGACAAGACCCAATCCTAAGCCTAGCACAAAGATCGTGTAGTTCGTTTGCTAGAGCTTTGCCAATGTCAAGTATCTCTTCCTTTGACCATGAGAGCGTGTAACTCCTGGATACCGTAGGAGTGCTTTGGGTGTATCAAACGTCACAACGTAACTGGGTGACTATAAAGGTGCACTACAGGTATCTCCGAAAGTATCTATTGTTTTATGCGGATCGAGACTGGCATTTGTCACTCCGTGTAAACGGAGAGGTATCTCTGGGCCCACCCGGTAGGACATCATCATATGCGCAATGTGACCAAGGAGTTGATCACGGGATGATGTGTTACGGAACGAGTAGAGTGACTTGCCGGTAACGAGATTGAACAAGGTATTGGATACCGACGATCGAGTCTCGGGCAAGTAACATACCGATAGACAAAGGGAATTGAATACGGGATTGATTAAGTCCTTGACATCGTGGTTCATCCGATGAGATCATCGTGGAACATGTGGGAGCCATCATGGATATCCAGATCCCGCTGTTGGTTATTGACTGGAGAACGTCTCGGTCATGTCTACATGTCTCCCGAACCCGTAGGGTCTACACACTTAAGGTTCGATGATGCTAGGGTTATAAAGGAAGTTTGTATGTGGTTACTGAATGTTGTTCGGAGTCCCGGATGAGATCCCGGACATCACGATGAGTTCCGGAATGGTCCGGAGGTAAAGATTTATATATGGGAAGTCCTATTTTGGCCACCGGAAAATGTTCGGGATTTTTCGGTATTGTACCGGGAAGGTTCTAGAAGGTTCCGGAGTGGGGCCCACCTGCATGGGGGGACCCACATGGACGTGGGTAGTGGGGGAAGGGCCCCACACCCCTGGTCAAGGCGCACAAAGATCCCCCCTTAGAAGGAATAAGATCATATCCCGAAGGGATAAGATCAAGATCCCTAAAAAGGGGGGATAACAATCGGTGGGGAAGGAAATGACGGGATTTCTTTCCTCCCACCTTGGCCAACGCCCCAATGGACTTGGAGGGCAAGAAACCAGCCCCTCCATCCCTATATATAGTGGGGAGACGCATGGGAGCTCAAGACGAAGTTCTGGCGCAGCCCTCCCCCTCTCCCAAGTCGTCCTCCTCTCCCGTGGTGCTTGGCGAAGCCCTGCTGGATTGCCACGCTCCTCCATCACCACCACGCCGTTGTGCTACTGTTGGATGGAGTCTTCCTCAACCTCTCCCTCTCTCCTTGCTGGATCAAGGCGTGGGAGACGTCACCGGGCTGTACGTGTGTTGAACGCGGAGGTGCCGTCCGTTCGGCACTAGGATCTCCGGTGATTTGGATCACGACGAGTACGACTCCTTCAACCCCGTTCACTTGAACGCTTCCGCTTAGCGATCTACAAGGGTATGTAGATGCACTCTCCTTCCCCTCGTAGCTGGTTTCTCCATAGATAGATCTTGGTGACACGTAGGAAAATTTTGAATTTCTGCTACATTCCCCAACATCGCCTTCGTCGGCGCCAGAGTGCAGAGCTTTCGCCCAGCAGTTCTCGCATGCTACCACAAGGTCTTCGGGAGAAGCATGATGAGCTCAGAACCCTAGATCCGGATTGAGGCACCTCCACGGAGACCGAGAGCACGCCCGAGCAACCTTGCGCCATGCCTCTCGTCGCCCGCACGACCAAGAGACAATGCCACCACCGCCACCATGGTACCCACCGGAGAGCCAACCATGCGGACCACCTTCTAGGGCCGCCGCCCCGGCATCCATGCCACGAGACATTGCCAAATCGTCCGCTTCATGATGCACAAACCTCGGTTGATAAAGCCCGACATCAGTCCCCCAGGCCAGGGTTCGTGCCAGCACCGTAGGGGCACCTACGCCTGGAGTGCCCTCCAATCCCGGTGGACAGGAGGGGACATGGCCCAGTGGCTGCCGACGACCATCGTCAAGCCAACAACTCAAACGACGCCAAACCGCTGCCTACAACACCAATCTGACTGTCGGCACAATGTTGTCCCGACCACCACCGCCATAGTCCTTCACCAATGCCATAACGAGAGGACGCCCTCCGATCGGACCGCAAGCTCCAACCTTGGTCGGAACAAAGGCGGCCCAGAGCCGTTTACCAACTCCAAGGCAACCGAGCATCGGGTGTCGCGCGAGGAGCAACAAGCCCCGGGCAGGAAACTCCCACACCAGAGGTCAGTCCGCGTTGTAGGCCAACTGCCATCCAACGCACCCGGGCGAGGCAGACGTCGCCCCATCAAATCTAGGCATCCCAGATCCAGATGTGAGGCCATCCAAGGCAGCCGGCAGTTCCAGCCACCGGGCAGCCGCAGCCATGTGCCAGCCCCTCCCCCTCGGCTCACCACGCAATGTACCACCACCAACGTCCACGGTGAAGATCTCCACCACCCATCCTCTGTCCTGCCTCCACCCGCCCGTGGGAAGAGTCGCTGGCCACCACGCTGCCAGCAGACACCGCCCGATGCCCAGGACACGTCAAGCCACGCGGCCCCAGCCCTCGTCGCAGAAACTTGTCGTGCGCCAGATTCGCGCCTCCCCAACTCGCCCCCGCACGAACCCCCACAGACCACGCCGCCTGAAGCCCGCCAGCACGCCAGCGCCCTTCCAGCGCACCAGCGCGACGGCGCGCCACGACCTAACCGACAAGGAAAGCCCGCGCCGCTCCCCCGCCGACGGGGAACAAGAAGGCCCCGCCACCGCCGGCCCGGGCGAGCTTATTTGCCCGGCCAGGCCCTCTGGCGGTGGCGAGGGAGAGGGAGGAAGGAAGGGGGCCCGGCGACGGCTGCCTAGGGTTCCCTCCCCGCTGTCGCGTGGGGATGGCACGGGATGGGAGGGAGGGGAGGGGAAGGGGGAGTCAGGTCAAACTCACTCCTCCAACTACACTGCCATCAAATATAAAAGAGAGGTCTAAGAAATGGTTCTTGCCCGCTGCTGATGCTGCTACCTAACTAACTAGGAGTAGCAGCTGCTAGAGTGTTGGTGGTTACGTATGTACCTGCTCCCCTTGTCCTGAAGCACAAGTTTTGATGGCTGGAATTATTTTTCTTTTTTTTAGAAAAGGAGGATGACCCCCGGCCTCTGCATCTGGGAGATGCATACGGCCACTTTATTGATTATTCTCGAAGACCTTACAAAATATTACAACAATATGCCTGAATCCGCCATCTTGACAACATATGCCACTACTATCCAAAAGATGCAGGGGTGCTACCTAGGCCACATACCCAGACTACTCACCTAATCCTATCATCCAAAGCCAGAAGCCCCATCCGAGCCACATACTGGGTCTGGGGCATAAACTGGTCTGACGCACTCACATGTGTCGTCGCCGCCATCTTCCACATGTCCGTCTTCAGAGCAGATATTGAGGCTTCTACCTTGTGAGGTCACTCCGTCATCGACGCCACCTTGACGCCAGACAACTACCTCCACCTGCGCGAGTCCATCACCGCGCATCGGGCGCCGAGTCTCCACCGCACCACGCCGCCGAGATCCGCCGTCATCAATGTGAAGGATGAAGCACCGCTCCACCAAAAAGGCGCCCGCTGGTCCCTCGATCCCATGTACGCCTCCAAGAATGACGCCCCCAAGGAGGAAACGACACCAACGCGCCGCCGTCATCCGATCAACTGATCTAGGGTTTCCCCCGGAGGTAGCGGATAGAGGTCTAGAGCTTCTCCACGGCGATGCCTTCAAGAAGGTAATGACACAACAGGGTGTCACCAACGCCGGCCATGGCATGAAGCCGAGCACAAGGTTTTCACCCGGATCCGCTCGAAGAACCTCCATCACGTAATGTGTGCACGGGTCGCCGCCGATCTGAGCCGCCGCACAACGAGCAGGCCGCACCGGCCAGATCAGATCTGTCCGGAGGGCACAACCCGCATGGTGCCGACCCAACCACCAGGCCCTCCATGCCGCCACCGCCGATCCGAGGTCAGGTGGTGTATCGCCGCAGACCCGGCCGCCGCCGCCGAACGCCGCCACGCAGCCCGAGGCAGAACCGGTTGCCGCACCCCACCATCGCCGCCACTGGCCAAGGCAGCCGCCGCGCCGCCGCCGGAAGGCAGGCCCGCCGCGCCGCCAGGCCAGATCGGCCCTTGGCCGAGGCAGCCGCCGCGCCGCCAGGCCAGATCGGCCGCGCCACCCATGCCGCGGGGCGCCGCACCACCCCCACGGCGCAGGCAAGAGGGAGGACCCCCGCCACCGCCGTCAGCCCCGGGCCATCGCCGGCGGCGTCCTTCGGCGGCGGCGGAGGGAGGGGAGGAAGGGAGGGGAGGGGACCGGCGGCGGCTAGGGATCGAGATCCCGCCTGAGTCGCCCGAGCGGGGGCGACCAGAATTATTTTTCTAGTGCCGCATGGAATTAAAAGGTTTTGTTTGGTAGGCAGGAGGACCGCCTGGTTAGGTTAAGCTAATGGCAAAGCTGCTAATCGTGTTAATTAAACAAAGGAAGTACTGTAATACATATAGTACAGTATATAGTAGCCAGGTGCACATGATCATATGATGCATGCCTTTTTCCCGGAACGCGTGACCGCGAGAGGAGCAAGAAAGCCAAGCTGGCTTGACGTTGGCCTGCAGGTAGTCTCTTCTCACCATGACCATATAATCTTTATTAATTTGGCTTGATGTTGATCACCTTGGCTATTGATGTGATGATGCGATGCACGGCACACGGCAGGTCTCACTCTATCGCTCTATCGCCAGATGAACCTTGGCTACTGACGCATTAGTCAAAGCACGGTCACAACGAGCTAGCACATTATTAAGAATAGAATAGTTGTTTATTAATTAAGCTAATTAGGATAAAGTTAATTGTTAGATAGGTTGCTTGGTTCTCAAGCAACCATGTACTTCCTTGGCTCTCAAGGCAACTATGTAATTCCTTGGCTCTTAAGTAACTATGTGTTTATTTGACTGCCAAGCACTATGTGTACTTCCGCCTGGGGATAAATAACCCATTTCTATCATCAATAAAGACTGATGGATCATCTTTCATTCAAACTCTCTCGTTCTTTACTTTTCACTCGAAACACGTTATCATGCACTTTGCTCTCCCCTCGGGCGAATTGGTCACAGAGAAAAGGGGATCACCCTAACAAACGAGGAACGGCACTGTCCTCGACCATAACAGATGCAACTCCGATGGTCTTCAACATCGACCACTAGACACAATGCTGGCCTCGAGAAAAGATAAATCGGAATCCAACAGCGTGGTTCTTTTCCGATTTAATTTCTGCCATAACAAGTCCTTTTGCAGGAAGAATAGAGAAGGAGAAGATGCAAGAGGAATCAGCGAAAAATTAGAAACACTCCTCTTACGGCAGAAAACTCCGGTGATTTCTTTGAACGGCGCCAGAAACAGAGGCAATCCATCAACTGCATCGTCAACAAAAGATCAAAGAAGAACAGAGCTTGTCAACCTGGCCTCAATTAAAAAAAACAGAGATTACTAATCTTTGCCTATTTGATCTAATATTCTTGTGATGAACAAATGATCTAACAATGGATTGCTTTTCCCTGTATGGCTGTATGTACGTACTCACGCAAATCACACGTAGAAACAATCAATTGTTTGAAGCACAAGCGACTTCAGCCCAAGACAAGGCGACTTCCAGCGCAGAGCGCATGACAACCCTCGGCACCGTCGCTGCTCCTACCAGCGCGGCACTCCATGGCGTACGGCGACCAATGGCGTGACACCACTTGGCCTTGACTGGCAAGAAACGGCCGGCGTAGCCCGCTGCGGACGCGTTCCCATCGCGGCTCCCGGTGGCGTGTCCTCAGGCGCGCCCAACAACCGGTGCTTGGAGCGACGGATCCATACGGCTGCACGGCACGGTCCATGCACCAACCGGCCGGAACGTGGAGCCTTCCGGCGCAGTCCCGTCGAGGCCACGGCCCGAGACGAGGTGGTGGTAGAGATCCCAATCCTCCGGTCTGGCCGGCAGGGCAAATCCCTAGCAGCGGTGGTTACGGGCAGAACTCCCGAGTTGGAACCACACAGGATAGACAGATCCATGATTGGGGAAATCTTTATCTCTTTGGCATTGTTCCAATTAGCCTTGTATTCTCTATATCCAATACATGTCCCTGTAGTTTCAGCGTACAGGACGTGGGTTACTAGGATTCAATAAACCTACGGTTTAGTTCTCCAACAATTTGAAACTATGTTCTGTACATAGCACTTGCAAAATATTCCATCAGGCTTACTTTTCTTGTGCAATTTAGTATGTGTACGTGCTTTAAGTTGTAGATTTGACGATCAACTTTTTGCAAGTTTGGATCGGAGACTCGCTTTCCATATTGCATTTACAGATTGTAAATGATAATTCTATCTTAGAAAAAATCAACATGTTCAATACGTCTGCCTCAAGCATTCTATGTAGCATGTAATTTTAGTACAACAACTATATTATACAACTAAAGTTAAACTTGGAATCACAAGGTATTGATGACATCTACTGCATAATTTGCAGATTATTCATCATTACTGTGAGGTTTACGTCTTGTCGTTTGATAAGATGACTACCTTTTCAAAGTGCTCTTCCAAATATTAATATTAGATGTGACTACCTTAACATATCATAAGGTAATACTGGCATCTACTGTGAATTTTGCAGACTATCCATTATTACTGCAATATCTACATCATGTCATTTTGGCAGATGATTACCTTCAAAGTGATTTTCTTAAATATAGCATAACATAAGGTAATAGAGATATGAACATCTACTGACAAAAGTCAGACTATGTTTTCTATTACTGCGATTCGGTGATTATCTTCAAAGTGTTATCTATATAATTTGTGGTATACACATAAGACCCCGATA
This sequence comes from Triticum aestivum, assembly GCF_018294505.1. Classification (NCBI taxonomy): domain Eukaryota; kingdom Viridiplantae; phylum Streptophyta; class Magnoliopsida; order Poales; family Poaceae; genus Triticum; species Triticum aestivum. Next base: position 7,591,528 of record NC_057813.1, read on the forward strand.
GCATCAGCTATATTTATAAAATTTTCTCCTCAGAAGCATTTGTTGTTGTTCACTAAAATGATTTACTCTCATAGTAAATATTGTTCTTGCACACTCGCTATACGCCGAAATGGTATTGTGTGCTAATATCAACTATTTAAGCCTCATTTTGCTTGAATACATCATAGGAAACTATATAAATATTTGCATATAATCGTGGTTGACTTCTATTACATTGGTAAAATACATGGCAGTGAAGCCTATGGCACTATCTATAATTATAGTGTTGTCCATCCATCAAGATGGATCCCATAATTATGGCAACAATCGAGTCTCTCAACACTTTTGCAATGTCCACATCATATTATGGTTATACTTTCACAGTGACTAACCAATATCAAACATGCAACATCTATGTTTTTGGCGGTGACTCTAAAGTTGCAACACTCATATGCATTTTATGTGTCCCAACTTCACTTAGTTCTCAAACTAAGTACATAATGGATGAATTTTTATTCATGCTAAATATTTCCCTTAATATAGACATGATGCCTTGAGCACATCGCAAATGATTATCATTCGTTTTTCATGACCTCAAGTCTATCGCAGCCCACAGTTTTATCACATGATCGACTTCAAGTTGAGATATTGTGATCAAATATTTTTCCTATATACAGATCCAGTTGAAAAGTCCTCAATGCACTTCACATCCTCTTAAGGTGGTGCTACCATTTTTATGATGAAGAAACATGAAATTTCTTAAAATCATCAGATTTACCCAACGGGTGCTATTACATTATTTGAAATTCTTGCTAGTACTGAGAATACTAAGCAATTCATTAGTCACAAAATAGAACCATGAGGAATACGAAGTAAAGTGGAGGCTAATAGACAACCAAAGACATAGTTACCTCTTGATAGGAATTGGTCATTTTCAAATGATCACAAAGACAACTCTCAAGTTTGTCAAATGTGTGGTTATATAAATATCATACCTATGACCACCAAACCCTCAAACATATGGTCAAACCACACCACAAATTTATTAAAAAGGCAATAAGTTCAATGGGATAAACCTAAAAATTTGCAAATAACAACCAGAAATATTCTGGTAAAGCAATGTTATCAGAATCTTCATCACAAGGAGGACCAAAATCTAGTGCAGAAAATGGAGGATGAACTCATTTGCACTCAATAATATCGGAGACCTCAGGTAATCACCTAATTATCCCAATATATTATTAGCCTATACTTGTACTACTACATGTAGTAAAATGTCCAATATCATATCCCTTGGATGCAATATTCGATAAATTTGAATGTATGTTTCAATTCATACTCAATATTGTTGCGTACACAATGATTTTCTAATATTAATAAATTAAATATTAGGCTTGATAGCCTTAGCCATCCTGGTTTGGGGATGATTCGAAAATTATTGACAATTCTGTTGGTCACAACTTAAAAGTTACAAATTCCCCATATCATCATATTATATGTGCACCGCATGTGCCATAGGGGAAATTTGTTTTAAAGAACTCTCACCTTAAAATTCTAAATGAGCCACTCAATCTTCCTTGAATACATTTAGGGATATATGTGGATTAGTTAACCATTATGTGAAATTATTTTGATACTACATGGTACTCATAGAAACATTTATAAAATGATTTCAAGTGTGCCTCTTATCGCACACAACCATGCATGATCTTACTAAATAGATTGCTCAACTTATCAAAGTAGGAGCAAATTCCTCCGAACAAAGGATAAACCCATTCGAATGGACAACGTTGTTGAGCTCATTTCATGAGAATTTTCTGATTGCATTGAGTACCCTATGTACATACACAGAATGGTTTAACTAAATTTCTTATCAAAGATAGTCAAATGAATTACATAACCACTTTTAAAGAATTGTAAATTTACCAGCCTCTTGCTGGACACATACGACCTTACACACCGTAAGTATGATCTAAATCATACGAACTGCATTTCATACTACTTTCCCCTTGTAGTAACTACGTGGAAATCAACAAAGTATTTCCCATCTGCGATAATTTGGTTACATACCGATATCACCACTCCAGCATACATCAATGGGCACTCACAGAAGATTAGGGATCTATGTGAGGAATAACAATTTATCCGTCAATCAAAATAATTCATAGCCCATATGCTGATTGCATCAACAATAAGGATTTTTTCCGGCATTAGGGGGAGATAAGTACCACAAGGAATGCCGAGAAATAAATTAGAAATGTTATTGACATTCAATCCTTATATCCACGTACTCAAAGAATATGAACTAAAAGTTTAGAGAATCATATATTTGCAACACATTGCAAATCTGCCACATACATTTACTGATGACAATGTGTCATTAAATTTTATATTCTTGGAGTAATGGTCAGAAAGAGTGGAGGTACCTAATAAACCACTCTTCTCCCCAAATGAGAGCAAGAGGGGGAGAAAATCTGACAACCCAAGATATAACTTCTCATATGCTTTCGCGGAAACAGAGGAGATCAAAACCTCAACCAGTAAATGTAATTCAACATCAAGTTGAAAGACACCTCACTGGATTCTCATCATCCAAAGCCCGGCATAAACGTGCACAAATATTTTGTTGCCGGGACATCGAAACACCTTGACTCCATTTGTTATAGGAAATCACAAGGACTTAAAAAGGAATAAATATATTATCCACAAACTTCAATGATTCCATCAGAATCATATAAACTAAAGACTACATTTGTCGACATATATTTCTTCTCAAATTGCTAAACCTTTTGGGCCCCGAACCGAATGTTGGGGAACGTAGTAATTTCAAAAAAAAATCCTACATACACGCAAGATCATGGTGATGGCATAGCAACGAGAGGAGAGAGTGTTGTCCACGTACACTCGTAGACCGTAAGCGGAAGCGTTATGACAACGCGGTTGATGTAGTCGTACGTCTTCACGATCGAGACCGATCCAAGTACCGAACGTACGGCACCTCCGAGTTCAGCACACGTTCAGCTCGATGACGATCCCCGGGCTCCGATCCAGCAAAGCTTCGGGGATGAGTTCCGTCAGCACGACGGCGTGGTGACAATGATGATGCTCTACCGGCACAGGGCTTCGCCTAAACTCCGCGACGATATGACCGAGGTGGAATATGGTGGAGGGGGCACCGCACACGGCTAAGGCACGATCCGTAGATCAACTTGTGTGTCTATGGGGTGCCCCCCGCCCCCGTATGTAAAGGAGCCAGGGGGGAGGAGGCGGCCGGCCAAGGAGGGCGCGCCAAGGGGGGAGTCCTATTCCCATCGGGGTCTTTGAACTTTTTCACAATTTTATCAAGGTATGTGCTTTGTGAAAGTCCTATTAAGTGTCTTGATCTATCTCTATAGATCTTGATGCCCAATATGTAAGTAGCTTCACCGAGGTCTTTCATTGAAAAACTTTTATTCAAGTATCCCTTTATGCTATCCAGAAATTCTATATCATTTCCAATTAATAATATGTCATCTACATATAATATCAGAAATGCTACAGAGCTCCCACTCACTTTCTTGTAAATACAGGGTTCTCCAAAAGTCTGTATAAAACCATATGCTTTGATCACACTATCAAAGCGTTTATTCCAACTCCGAGATGCTTGCACCAGTCCATAAATGGAACGCTGGAGCTTGCACACTTTGTTAGCACCTTTTGGATCTACAAAACCTTCTGGCTGCATCATATACAACTCTTCTTCCAGAAATCCATTCAAGAATGCAGTTTTGACATCCATTTGCCAAATTTCATAATTATGAAATGCAGCAATAGCTAACATGATTCGGACAGACTTAAGCATCGCTACGGGTGAGAAAGTCTCATCGTAGTCAACTCCTTGAACTTGTCGAAAACCTTTCGCAACAAGTCGAGCTTTATAGACAGTTACATTACCATCAGCGTCAGTCTTCTTCTTAAATATCCATTTATTCTTAATTGCTTGCCGATCATCGGGCAAGTCAACCAAAGTCCATACTTTGTTTTCATACATGGATCCCATCTCAGATTTCATGGCCTCTAGCCATTTTGCGGAATCTGGGCTCATCATCGCTTCCTCATAGTTCGTAGGTTCATCATGGTCAAGCAACATGACTTCCAGAATTGGATTACCGTACCACTCTGGTGCGGATCTTACTCTGGTAGACCTACGAGGTTCAGTAGAAACTTGATCTGAAGTTTCATGATCAATATCACTAGCTTCCTCACTAATTGGTGTAGTTGTCACAGTAACTGGTTCTTGTGATGAACTACTTTCCAATAAGGGAGTAGATACAGTTATCTCATCAAGTTCTACTTTCCTCCCACTCACTTCTTTCGAGAGAAACTCCTTCTCTAGAAAGGATCCGATTTTAGCAACGAAAATCTTGCCCTCAGATCTGTGATAGAAGGTGTACCCAATAGTCTCTTTTGGGTATCCTATGAAGACACATTTCTCCGATTTGGGTTCGAGCTTATCTGGTTGAAGTTTCTTCACATAAGCATCGCAGCCCCAAACTTTAAGAAACGACAACTTTGGTTTCTTGCCAAACCACAGTTCATAAGGCGTCGTCTCAATGGATTTTGATGGTGCCCTATTTAACGTGAATGCGGCCGTCTCTAAAGCATAACCCCAAAACGATAGCGGTAAATCAGTAAGAGACATCATAGATCGCACCATATCTAGTAAAGTACGATTACGATGTTCGGACACACTATTTCGTTGTGGTGTTCCGGGTGGCGTGAGTTGTGAAACTATTCCGCATTGTTTCAAGTGTAGAACAAACTCGTAACTCAAATATTCTCCTCCACGATCAGATCGTAGAAATTTTATTTTCTTGTTACGATGATTTTCCACTTCACTCTGAAATTCTTTGAACTTTTCAAATGTTTCAGACTTGTGTTTCATCAAGTAGATATACCCATATCTGCTCAAATCATCTGTGAAGGTGAGAAAATAACGATACCCGCCGCGAGCCTCAACATTCATTGGACCACAAACATCAGTATGTATGATTTCCAACAAATCAGTTGCTCGCTCCATAGTTCCGGAGAACGGCGTTTTAGTCATCTTGCCCATGAGGCACGGTTCGCAAGTACCAAGTGATTCATAATCAAGAGATTCCAAAAGCCCATCAGTATGGAGTTTCTTCATGCACTTTACACCGATATGACCTAAACGTCAGTGCCACAAATAAGTTGCACTATCGTTATCAACTCTGCATCTTTTGGTTTCAACACTATGAATATGTGTATCACTACTATTGAGATTCAATAAAAATAGACCACTTTTCAAGGGTGCATGACCATAAAAGATATTACTCATATAAATAGAACAACCATTATTCTCTAATTTAAATGAATAACCGTCTCGCATCAAACAAGATCTAGATATAATGTTCATGCTCAACGCTGGCACCAAATAACAATTATTTAGGTCTAAAACTAATCCCGATGGTAGATGTAGAGGTAGCGTGCCGACCGCGATCACATCGACTTTGGAACCATTTCCCACGCGCATCGTTACATCGTCCTTAACCAATCTTCGCTTAATTCGTAGTCCCTGTTTCGAGTTGCAAATATTAGCAACAGAACCAGTATCAAATACCCAGGTGCTACTGCGAGCATTAGTAAGGTACACATCAATAACATGTATATCACATATACCTTTGTTCACTTTGCCATCCTTCTTATCCGCCAAATACTTGGGGCAGTTCCGCTTTCAGTGTCCAGTCTGCTTGCAATAGAAGCACTCAGTTTCAGGCTTAGGTCCAGACTTGGGTTTCTTCTCTTGAGCAGCAACTTGCTTGCTGTTCTTTTTGAAGTTCCCCTTCTTCTTCCCTTTGCCCTTTTTCTTGAAACTGGTGGTCATGTTAACCATCAACACTTGATGCTCCTTCTTGATTTCTACCTCCGCGGCTTTTAGCATTGCGAAGAGGTCGGGAATAGTCTTGTTCATCCCTTGCATATTATAGTTCATCACGAAGCTCTTGTAGCTTGGTGGCAGTGATTGAAGAATTCTGTCAATGACACTATCATCATGAAGATTAACTCCTAGTTGAATCAAGTGATTATTATACCCAGACATTTTGAGTATATGTTCACTGACAGAACTATTCTCCTCCATCTTGCAGCTATAGAACTTATTGGAGAATTCATATCTCTCAATCCGGGCATTTGCTTGAAATATTAACTTCAACTCCTGGAACATCTCATATGCTCCATGATGTTCAAAACGTCGTTAAAGACCCGGTTCTAAGCCGTAAAGCATGGCACACTGAACTATCGAGTAGTCATCAGCTTTGCTCTGCCAGACGTTCTTAACGTCGTCAGTTGCATCAGCAGCAGGCCTGGCACCCAGCGGTGCTTCCAGGACGTAATTTTTCTGTGCAGCAATGAGGATAATCCTCAGGTTACGTACCCAGTTCGTGTAATTGCTACCATCATCTTTCAACTTTGCTTTCTCAAGGAACGCATTAAAATTCAACGGAACAACATCACGAGCCATCTATCTACAAACAAACATAGATAAGCAAAATACTATCAGGTACTAAGTTCATGATAAATTTAAGTTCAATTAATCATATTACTTAAGAACTCCCACTTAGACAGACATCTCTCTAGTCATCTAAGTGATTACGTGATCCAAATCAACTAAACCATGTCCGATTATCACGTGAGATGGAGTAGTTTCAATGGTGAACATCACTATGTTGATCATATCTACTATATGATTCACGCTCGACCTTTCGGTCTCTGTTTTCCGAGGCCATATCTGTATATGCTAGGCTCGTCAAGTATGACCTGAGTATTCCGCGTGTGCAACTGTTTTGCACCCGTTGTATTTGAACGTAGAGCCTATCACACCCGATCATCACGTGGTGTCTCAGCATGAAGAACTTTCACAACGATGCATACTAAGGGAGAACACTTCTTGATAATTTAGTGAGAGATCATCTTAAAATGCTACCGTCAATCAAAGCAAGATAAGATGCATAAAGGATAAACATCACATGCAATCAATATAAGTGATATTATATGGCCATCATCATCTTGTGCTTGTGATCTCCATCTTTGAAGCACCGTCGTGATCACCATCGTCACCGGCGCGACACCTTGATCTCCATAGTAGCATCGTTGTCGTTACGCCATCTATTGCTTCTACGACTATCGCAACCGCTTAGTGATAAAGTAAAGCAATTACAGAGCGTTTGCATTTCATACAATAAAGCGACAACCATATGGCTCCTGCCAGTTGCTGATGACTCGGTTACAAAACATGATCATCTCATACAATAAAATATAGCATCACATCTTGACCATATCACATCACAGCATGCCCTGCAAAAATAAGTTAGACGTCCTCTACTTTGTTGTTGCAAATTTTACGTGGCTGCCACGGGCTTTAGCAAGAACCGTTCTTACCTACGCATAAAAACCACAACGATAGTTCGTCAAGTTGGTGTTGTTTTAACCTTCGCAAGGACCGGGCGTAGCCACACTCGATTTAGCTAAAGTGAGAGAGATAGACACCCTCCAGACACCTTTAAGCACGAGTGCTCGCAACGGTGAAACCAGTCTCGCGTAAGCGTACGCGTAATGTCGGTCCGGACCGCTTCATCTCACAATACCGCCGAACCAAAATATGACATGCTGGTAAGCAGTATGACTTGTATCGCCCACAACTCACTTGAGTATGACATGCGTTTAAAATGTTGTTTTCTTTGCTGTTTTGGATACCAAAGTACATCGCCCTTAAGCAAGCCCAGAGCCCTCAAACCCAACTCAAGTAGTCACTAGGTTTGTTCAATTAGCTACTAAGTACTTCCTCCCTTTCAAAATAGATAACTCAACTTTGTACTATCTTTAATATAAAGTTGGGTCATCTATTTTGAAACGGAGGAAATAATACTATATACTCCCTCCGTTTCTAAATATAAGTCTTTTTAGATATTTCACTATAAACTATATACAGATGTATATAAACATATTTTAGAGTGTAGATCACTTATTTTGCTTCGTATGTAGTTCGTAGTGAAATCTCTAAAAAGACTTATATTTAGAAACGGACATCAGTACGTAGGTTGCGTTGGTTGACCACCCTGTCAAAACCTTTTGCACCTGGACCCACCCCGTTGGAACAAGACTTGCCCATCCATATCCATCCAGTGCCAAGTTAGCTCAAAGAATATGACACGCCATCCACCCGGCAAACACCAGCCGTTGCACACCCGCATCTACGATCCATGCTTTGCATGGCATGCATGTCCTCTGGTTCCACTTCCTCGGTTCCTCCATGTCCTCCGGCAATGGAGTTGTGTTTTTTTAAAGGACGAGGACCCCCTGCCTCTCCATCTGGATGATGCATATAGCTATTTTATTAATTATTCACACAAGACCTTACGGAGTCATACAACAAGAAGACTACAACCACCCTCTAGGCAACATCTCTCGCTACTGCTATCTAGTTGATGTAGGGATGCTGATAGTCTAGCCCTAATACCAAACAGACCTTGCAGCCAAACCTAATATCTAAGACCTGAGATCCCAACCAGGACGCCTACCGGGTATGGGGCACCCACCAGTCCGGCACTCCTCAAACAGGACGCCTGCCGGGTATGAGGCCGCCGCAGCCACCTGCCACCAATCCATCTTCAGTATTGTACTGTTGCATTTATCTTGCCCGGTCTAGCTGTCGTCGACGCCACCACGACGCAAGACAACGCCACCATCCTGTGCTCGTCCATCATCACACGCCCACCGGCGAGACCCCGCTACTCCATGCCGCTGAGACACGCCGTCGTCGACGCGAGAGAAGGAACGCCACACCACTTCACGCCTCTTCCATCCAACACCGCTCCACAAACGATGCCCCCAATAGGGAACACGACACCGCTGCGCCGTCATCGTCTGATCCGGTGATCTTATGATTTCTCTCGGAGCGGCACGAGCAGGTTGACTATAGTAGCTTGACGATGCCTTCATCAAGGTAATGACATAGACGCCGCCATCGCCCGCCATGACCGGAGTCGGCTCGGTTTTCACCGGCGACTATGTCTCCCAACTCGCCGCCGGTGCTATATAGTGGGATTCAAGATCCGTCACTACCAGCCTGGCAACCGCCTTGGCAGCCACCACCACCACCATGCCCTTGCCAAGAGATTCGGACGTCCTCGTGCCGCGAAGATTACCGAGGGGGGATCTCCTCTTGCCGTTGTCGAGACGGGGCGCGGCCGCAGTGGATCTCGATCTAAACCCCTCGGGACCAGATCAGCTCTCATCGCAGCCAAAATCTCATCCGCCAACGACCGCCGGAGATCTCCTGGCCACTGCCAACCCTATGCGCACTACTGTTGGAGGAGGAGGGGGATGGACGCCGCTGCCCCCACGCGTTACCGCCAGCCGAGGACTGCGCTGTCGCCGCCTCACCACAGGGGCTTCGCCCCGCGACGTCCTCAGCAACGGCGGCGGCGGTGGGAGGCGATGGAGGGGGAGGGCTGAGGGCGGTGTGTATGGGGACTCCCGGGGGGGCGGCGCGGCGCCGCCGCCTCGAGGGAGAGGGGAGAGAATTGGGAGACTGCTAGAGCAATTTTCTGTCTCAACTCTCGCTATATGGAGTTGTTGCCGGCTACATACACATCTCTCTTCCCCCCATTATGTTAACTATATGTGGTTGCCAATACACTCGCAAAAAGAAAAAAGTATGGTTGCCAATATACGGAGATATTCGTTGAACTGTGAACACGACGTCCATGGTGTCCAAGTCACTACTTGATCCTTGACAACTGAAACGCACACATGTTCATCAACAGAGCTCTCTCTCCCGTAATGGAATGGGCAGTGCTAGCTCCTGGCCTCCTGAAAACAAAATATTCTTGCAAAGGTTGGAACCTGAGGTGTTTCTTGTAGAATCCATGCAATGAATGCCGTGCGAGGCTCTAACGTAGCCGTATACACTTTTATTTTGAAGATGCATGCACTATTTTCTTAAGAGGAAAGGGAGAGTATAATGCTGGCGACGGCACTGACGGATACATCACCAAAAGACGGTGTACACCCGTACTCGCAAGCGTTCCAAATTCCAAATATAATTGTGATTGAATTTCTGCAACAACAGCAACCTTTCAAAATGTCACTGTCATACCATGCGGAGCACTACACCACTAGAAAACGGCCTGTTAGTGACGCACCTATTTTGGTTATTAATGGCGCGCTATAGATGCGCCACTATTATCACGCCACTAGTAACAAATACTAATGGCATACCTCTGGTGCGTCATTAGTATTGCAGGTAACAGTGGCGCACCTTATAGTGCGCCATTACTATTGCTACAGGTGCGTCACTGGTAACTTTTTTTTTGAAATATTTTGATTTTTTTTCTGAATTTTGAAGGCGGGAAAATAGTAGCGGCGCACCGTCTAACCCCCACCGTGCGCCATTGCTATTTTTGAATTTTCAATTTGGATATGGATCGCGATTTTTTTTGCCCTTTTTTTGCTCATTTTTTTGTAGGATATTTTTTCAAATTTTGTTCTCGTTTTTGGATCTTGTACGTTTTTTTGCCGAAGAGGAGTTCGCCGGAGAGGAGGGCCGAGGAGAGACCACGAGGAGGAGAGGAGGGAGGAGGAGGAGGTCACCGGAGAGGAGCTCGCCTACATCATCGGAGAGGAGGAGGAGGAGGAGGTTACCGGAGAGGAGCTCGCCTACATCGCCGGAGAGGAGGAGGAGGTCGTCGGAGAGGAGTTTACCTGAGAGGAGGGAGGAGAAACCGTGAGGGGAGGGGAGGAGAGGAGGGAGGAGGAGCTCACCGGAAAGGAAGGAGGAGGAGATCACCGGAGAGGAGGGAGGAGGAGCTCACCGGAGAGGAGGGCGGAGAAACCGTGAGGGGAGGGGAGGAGAGGAGGGAGGAGGAGGTCGCCGAAGAGGAGGAGGAGGAGGAGGTCGCCGGAGAGGAGGAGGGGAGTATGGTGAAGGAGAGGAGGGGAGATGGAGTGGAAGAGAGGAGAAGATGGAGTGGAGGAGAGATGGAGTGGAGGAGAGGAGGAGATGGAGCGGAGGAGAGGACCCCGCCCAGCCATATATATGGCATAGTAATGGCGCACCGTGGGCAGGTGCGCCATTACTAAAAAAATTTATTTTTTTAATTTTTATTTTGAATTTTGAAGGCGGGAAGATAGTAATGGCGCATCATGGGCAGGTGCGCATTACTGAGTTTGATATTTTTTGAATTTTTCTGCCTCTATAGATCTTGAAAGCCCCGTATCTTTTTTCTGTTAGGTTTTTAAGGATTTTGGAAATGTTCAACGAGGTTCTCCCGGTTGAATTCGGATGTAACTTTTCGAGTAGATGATTTTTCATATAAAAAACTTTTTAATTCGAGTTCGTATGCAAAAGTTATGCCCATTTTACTAAATTCCAAAGAGATTTTATAAATAAATTCAAAATTCATATTTGTAAATTTTCCCGACAACTAGACCACATATCACATGGGAAACTTATTTTCTTTTATTTATTTTTTTGACATTTCCATCATTTTATTTTATTTTTTTTAAACTGAAAAGGCGGTCCACGGGGGTGTGCATTTGGTGGAATTTTTAATCAAAGTTAGTAATGGCGCACCGTGGGTAGTGGTGCGCCATTACTATAAAACTAGTAATGACGCACTAGTTTTGGAAAAAAATTAGTATATATGGTGTGCCATTAGTATTTAAAGTTTAATGGTGTATCTATATATGGTGCGCCACTGCTATATAGCAGTGGCGCACCACATATGTGGTGCATCATTAATGTTCATATTAGGTATAGCTATTTTCCTAATAGTGCTACATAAACTAAACCCCTGACAGCTTAATATGTTCTTTCTTTTTCCTGAAAGTTTCTTGTTGCTTCTCTGTCACGGCTCAGACCTAATGCCACGGGCGTTAGGAAAGAGAGAGAGAAGAGTTGTTATCATGGAAGTTATGCTCGTTGGTGTGTGTTCGCTTGCAAGACACAGTATCAGCATATGCATGCATGCTGCCGCCGATAACGACGGCCCTCGCTGCTCTCCGCTAGTCCACGCTGATTATTCAGAAACGTACCGGACGGAGCGCCTGTCCAAGGAAACCAAAAAGAAACGCTAACTATGAGTAGCTACTAGAGCGAGTGTTAGTGGTACGTCTGTACCTGCCCCTCTGAGAATGTATCCTGTGCACCGAGCGATCTGGTGCACCAGATGCTCCAATAACTCGTGGGCCACTAGATGCAGAAGGAAGGGACCTGATCCATTTATGAGGGAGCCTGCTGGCACATTTGCAAAACAATCCTTGTAGTTTGATGAAATCAGTGATGCATTCTCCTGAAGCCAACTCATCACTCTTCCTTGGCCAGTTCTGTACCACAGTACTAACGAGATTGAGTAAGATAATTTTTGTTCCGGTCGCTCGCTTCTCTACCTTTCCTCTATCACTCAACACGTCAGGAAGAAAAATCATGTTTACGAGAGCCTAAGACTAACTAATCTGCCATGTTCCAAAAAATCCTTCTAATTAAAACAGAAGTGTTCTTGCTCTACGTCGACATTGTCGAACTCCTGTATCTGCAATTGTTCCTCCACACATACATTTATCTGAACATGTCCCACTGTGTACTGAAGCACTCAGAGTTCGATAAGTAAACCACCACACGCAGCTCTTCTGATCATCTGAAAGAGATACCACAACTTGCAGAAGGAGGAATATATTCAACTTGAACACTAGCTTGGACAACAAGCATTTTTTTTCTACAGATGAGCATGTAGCTGAACATTCAGAGGGGACCTGAAAAACATGAACAACATCAGGTTTCAGATGTACATACAAAAATATAAACAAAACAATATATTGGACAAGATTCATGTCTGTATTGCTAAAACTTTCAGTAGTATTTGTAAAAAAAAACGTAAGATTGTGTTTCATAGATCTTGGTTCTTACTTCCTACTCCTAAAACCCTTGTTGATTCATGATTAAAAGAGGCTTTCCGTGGTCCTTATCACATGATACTTAGTTATTCAGGAGCTGCACATATCAAAGGTGTTACTTTTTGGAGGATTGCAGCAAAATAAAATCTGGATCAGAAACAACTAGTACTGCTTTCACAAATTTCAAATTGGACTTTATAAGTGCACCTCCTATTTAAATTTATACAAACCAAGAATCATAATAGCGAGCACATCATTTGTTTCTTTTACATTCAGACTATTGTGATAGAGGATAAGATTATACCACTAGTAGAAAACCACCCATTAGTCCCGGTTTGTAAGGGCCTTTAGTCCCGGTTCATGAACCGGGACTAATGGGTCGTTACTAATACCTCCACCCATTAGTCCCGGTCCAAACCAGAACCGGGATCAATGTGCCTCCACGTGGCCCTGTGCGCCCACCCCAGTCAGGGGGCCTTTGGTCCCGGTTGGTGGCTCCAACCGGGACCAAAAGTCAATTTTTTTTAAAAAAAGTGGCTGCTTTAGGGGTTATTTTTAGGTTGTTATTATAGCTAGCTAATAGAGAGAAGTGTCCTCTCTTATATCTTCGTCCTTGGTTTATCAACGCTGCTGCTATGTTCATTGCACCCGCAGATATAAAATGCTCATGCATGCTTGCATCATACATCATCATATATATATAATAACAAGTCCTACTAATCATGCATCATCATATACAACTTCTACTCGTTATTAATAATAAGTCATACGATCATCATCCTCATAGTCATCGAACCCAACCCTACATAATTGTTCTTAGCACATGATCATCAGTATCAGGTAGGACCTAAACACCCTTAAGGTAAAATAGCATAAAACAATATAGACCCTGACTCTCCATTATGAAGAATGGCGATCATCCTGTCTCCAATTTTTGCCCTTCGCTGAATGTTGCTTCCAAGAAGCTCCTTACGACTGTCCATACATTTTTTCCATTCTTTGATTATCATGTCTCCACTTCTTTTAGAAACCCGGTATGGACAGTTGAGATTCGTAGGACGACCTGGGTGTATGTTCAAAACATGAAGGCTACCCCGTGTATACATCAGATGAGGCACACAATCATTTGGGATTATCTGTTGAAAAACATAGTAATAACTTCGTAGTTAGCAATGATATGATGTACTAGTTTTAGAAGTGTGCAAAAAGATGCACGAATGTTGTAATAGTAAAAAATCATACCAGGGTATCTCCATGGTAGTTACCGTAGTTCAACACGTGCACTAGTGGCACGTATTGACCATAATGTTGAGGAGTTCGATTGTAGACATTGTAATTCTCAAGATCAGTACAAAATCCGACCAGATGATTTTTCTCCTGATAAGTTAGTTCGGAGCCTTCGGTGTAGTAGGTTCTGTCTACCATCTTCCGCACATTCTTTGAAGAATGAAAATAAGCTGTCAATGGAGAATAAGTTGTCAACTATTTTCAAATAAACAATATAAATTACTTAATAACTATGTTAAGCTCACATGGGGGAAGAATTGGAGGTGTATCCACAAGGACGAAAATCGTAGGTCTCTCTTGCTCGATTGTAGGATCACCAAGATCCATGGTAACAAGCATACCCTCATCAAAACCATACATCTTGCAAAGTGCTTCCCAATTTTTGCAACCAAAATGGGTTACACTCTGAGCATTGTACAGCTTTACTTGAAAATCCACACCATGATGGGTACTTAGGATAATTTTTTTGGTTTCGAAACTTTCATGGTCTTCAAAACCCATCCTCTCCAAGACATAGCGTCTTGCAAAGCATGGGATAAGCTAGTCGAATTGGAAAAGATGAAAAATATTGTCATGATTAAAATAGTTGAAGTCATGAGTAATTACGAAAAAAACTATTATCGTCGGTTGCGTACCGTATGAACATCGAAGGTCTCCTCGAGCTTAATGCTGAAGCGCCGATCTTCGTCCAGCACAATGAACCTGTCGCAGATACCTCGGTCGTCGTGGCACCAGTCGCACTCCCCCGGGCGGTTTTCGTCGTCCGATGAGTACGACATTTCCGGCCTATACGTTCATAATTCAAATATTAAACTAGATCATTATTATTAATCACGGGTTGAGTATCGATGATCGATGTACGTAGCTCCTCCTTTCATTCCCGAATGCATTATTAATTATATCAAATTGTCTAGCACACGGGAATGAAGGAGAAATTATCCAATATGAGCATTCAATAAGCAAAACCAAATCATAAAATAAGCAAAACCAAATCATAAAATAAAGTATAGTATTCAAATTAGCATGCATTCAATAATTATAAGCAAAAGTACATCATCTCTTGGTGTCCGTACATCGTCGAATATTATCACTAATACAACTAGAACCGTAGCTCCCGACGGGTATCGACGCGGGCGGTGGACACCCAAAGATAAGGAACCATCACAGGATCATAGCTCCAGTGAGATCCCTGAAGAACCTGCCAGGTATTGTCGAACCTCCCCTCCAATGCAACCATGTAGCGACGGACGTGCTCGTCCTCCTCGCTGACACGGTGACGTACCACCTCCGCGGTGTCCGGATGCCTCACCACCGTCACTGGCCCACGCGACCGCCACCAAACAAGGATCGGGTCAACAACGGGCTGCCTCCTCACCAACCTACGTCCCCCGGAAGGTAGCACCTCCCAATACCAACCCGGCGGAGCCCAGTCCCGAACATGGCCCTGATCAAGCAGGCCTCCACCGCCGAGTCGACGACGACGAGGATGCGGGATAGGCATCGCCGACGTCGACGCGGGAACTACTTCTATATATAGTTAAATAAAAGTAGTTTTATTAATTAAATCAACTATGTAGTTCAACTACTAAGCACTTACTATAAATAAATAAGTAGTACTTACTAAAAACAAACTACTTCTATATATAGTAAAATAAATTAGTTTATTAAATCAACTAGCTAGTTCAACTATATATAAACTACTTCTTATTTTTTTCCTTTTTCTAAATACTATGAACAAAAAATCATTAAAATTCTATGAACAAAATTAATTACACAATCTAAATATCACCAAAAAAATCTATTAACAATAATATCACCAAACATGCATATTCAATAATAATATCACCAAAAAAATCTATTAACAGAAAAAAATCTAACATAATATGAACAAATTAATTACTACACATATCTAGTCTAACAAAAAAATCTAATTAATCTAACAAAAATATCTAACATAATATGAACAAATTAATTACTACACATGTAATCTAACAAAAAAATCTAATCTAACAAAAAAATCTAATTAAATCAACTATCTAATTCAACTACTAAGCACTTACTATAAATAAATAAGTAGTACTTACTAAAAACAAACTACTTCATTATATAGTAAAATAAATTAGTTTATTAAATCAACTAGCTAGTACAACTATATATAAACTACTTCTTATTTTTTTCCTTTTTCTAAATACTATGAACAAAAAATCATTAAAATTCTATGAACAAAATTAATTACACAATCTAAATATCACCAAAAAAATCTATTAACAATAATATCACCAAACATGCATATTCAATAATAATATCACTCAAAAAAATCTATTAACAGAAAAAATCTAACATAATATGAACAAATTAATTACTACACATATCTAGTCTAACAAAAAATCTAATTAATCTAACAAAAAAATCTAACATAATATGAACAAATTAATTACTACACATGTAATCTAACAAAAAAAATCTAATCTAACAAAAAAATCTATGAACTACATATCTAAATTACTACACATCTAACCTAACAAAAAAAATCTATGAACTACAAAAAGAATCTAAAAAATCTAACAAAAATAAAAAAACGCTCACGTCGGCGTCGAGGCGGCGCGGTGCAGGGGCGACGACGGGCTCGGGGCGGCGCGGGGCAGGGGCGACGAGGACAGCGGGCTCGGGGGCGGCGACGGGGACGGCGGGCTCGGGGCAGGGGCGACGGCTGGCGACGTCGGGGCGCGGCGGCGCGGGACGCGGGCGGCGATGACGGGGCGGCGCGGGACGCGGGCGGCGATGGGGGCGGCGACGACGGCGGGCTCGGGGCGGCGACGGGGACGGCGGGCTCGGGGCGGCGTGGGGCGGGCTCGGCGGCGACGGCGACGAGGAGCAGAGGCTCGGGGCAGGGGCGAGAAAGAGATGGGATTTGGCGAAAACTGCTAAGTCCAGTATATATAGCAAGAGCATTGGTCCCGGTTGGAGGCTCCAACCGGGACTAATGCCCCCTTTAGTCCCGGTTGGAGCCACCAACCGGGACCAAAGGCCTCTTTTCAGCAGCCCAAAGGGCGGGAAACGAAGACCTTTGGTCCCGGTTGGTGGCTCCAACCGGGACTAAAGATGAGCACTCGTCCCGGTTGGTCCAACGAACCGGGACCAAAGAGCGGCATTGGTACCGGTTGGTTCCATGAACCGGTACCAATGGACCCGTGTAACTACTTTTTTATTTTCTGCAGCTATTTTTTTGTTGATTCTTCCTGCAGCTGTTTTTTTAGTCCCACCTCGCCAAGCGAGAGGCAGTCGCAGTTGTTTATAAGCCCTGAGTGCAGAGACGATGACGAAGAGGCTCAATGCTCCTGCACGTTGGTTAGCTTCAAGCCTTGAGGAATACGGTAGACTGCACAGAGCTATGTGCAGTGCAGTTGACACTATTCCGAAAGGCTTGAAGCAAATTAACGAGCATTGCGCCTCTTTTTTATTTTTAATGACTTATTACAATTCAGAAATAAATAGAAGAAAAAATAATTTTGATTAACTTTACTAAAAAATAATTCTGACCGTTGCAGCCGGCGATGGTGGTCATCTCTTCAGTCAGAGGTGGTCGGCCTGAGGCTGGGTGTTCGGATCTCGGGATCCGTCATCTGGCACCAGCTGCGAGTCGGGGAGACGTAGTTGCCGGTGAAAACCGAGCTGACGGCGGGCGATGGCGGCGTTCCATGTCGTTACCATGATGAAGGCATCGTCGTGTGACTACCGTTGACCCACTCGTATTGCTCCGGGGGAGCGGCTTCGTCTTAACGAGCATTGCGCCTCTTTTTTATTTTTAATGACTTATTACAACTCAGAAATAAAAAGAAAAAAATAAATGTAGCAGAAAAGAAAAAAACTATATAAAAAACCACTCAGAAATAAATAGAAGAAAAAATAATTTTGATTAACTTTACTAAAAAAATAGCATAGATGCTTATTTCTAATGACTTATTACAACTCAGAAATAAAAACAAAAGAATAAATATAACAGAAAAGAAAAAAGAAACTATATAGAAAACTACTCAGAAATGAATAGAAGCAAAAAATAGTTGTGATTAACTGTACTAAAAAAGGAGCATATATCCTTATTTTTAATGGCTTATTACAACTCAGAAATAAAAAGAAAAAATAAATATAGCAGAAAAGAAAAAAATATATAAAAAACTACTCAGAAATGAGCATAGATGCGCTTATAGAGGAAAATCAACTTAAATTCATAACGAATTTCAATCGAAATCCGTATGAATTTAGGCTAATTTCCCTATATAAGGGCATCTATTTTCATTTTCAGAGGAGCTCAATATGGCAGAGAGGGAGGGGCTTATAAACCGGTCCGATTCCCCTTCGGTTGGCGATGTGGGGCTAAACTCTGGCCGCAACGAGGACCAACCCTTTGGTCCCGGTTCGTCCCACCAACCGGGACCAATGGTGTTGGGCCAAGAGCGAGGCCCATTGGTCCTGGTTCGTCCCACCAACCGGGACCAATAGGTCCAGCCGAACCGGGACCAATGGCCCACGTGGCCCGGCCGGCCCCCAGGGCTCAAGAACCGGGTCCAATGCCCCCATTGGTCCCGGTTCTGGATTGAACCGGGACTAATAGGCTGGACCGGCCTGGACCATTGCCCCCTTTTCTACTAGTGTACAGGTATACTGGTAGCTCATGCATCCTCAAACAACCACACAATTTCTATTTTGAATCAACAACATCATGCATTTAAGTCAACTGAAACAACATTAGTCACAGTATCTCCCAACAACTGATTCAGTGAATGGGGGAAACAGTGGTGATGGAACTTTAAGAATAGAATATGAACTTGACACATGGTTAAAGGAAGAAGCAAATACGCGCAAGATTCTTGAACTGCTGCAGATGTTTCCACTTGCTAAAGTATGGCGCAAGAATTTTTTATGAACTTGCTATAGTACATAGCAAGAATTCCTTATGCTTCTGGAAAAATATATATTAGGAAGAGAGAGAGAGAGAGAGAGAGAGAGAGAGAGAGAAAGAGAGGCGATTCCCCATTTTATGTAACCTAGCTCAGCCTGGTCCGGTGGTACAGGAAGGCGAAGGGAGAGAGACGAACTGGGTTGGGGCAATCGATTCGCTAGATTTAGCTGCACCTCAGGGTTTGTTTTGCAAATATACCAGCAGGCTCCCTTGTAGATGGATCAGGTCCCTTCCTTCCGCATCTAGTGGCCCACAAGCTATCGGAGCATCTGTGCACCAGATAGCTCGGTGCACTGGATACGTTCTCCTGCCCCTCTTGCCCCGGAGGTAGCTGCCAGCAATAGCAAGCGGCTCGAGTCGATTTTTTTTAAAGGAGGATGATGCCCGCCTCTGCATCTGACAGATGCATTTCAGAACGTTTTTTGACACTAGACTAATATCAAAAAGCGTCTTACATTATAGGACGGAGGGAGTATTTCCGGTCCGGCACGGGATTAAATGGTTTTGTTTGGTAGGCAGGAGGGCCGGTGGTTAGTTAAGCTCATGGCACTTCTCTAAACAACTGGGTAGTTTTGTTAATTGAATAATAATCAGAGGATACTAGTAGCCAGGCCAGGTGGTCATGATGCAAGGAATCCACAGACGAAAAGAAAAAAATGTGCATGGATTGACGTCGGTCTGCAGCTGGTCTCGACTCATCATGACTAGATAATCTTATATATTTAATAACTAGCTTGATGTTGATCACCTTGGCTACCGACGATGCGTGTGATCACGCAGTGCACGGCAGCTCTCTCGCTCTCTCTGCAGATGTGCATGTCAGCGAGGCTGACGCATTAGTCAAAGCATGGTCACAACAAAGCATATGCATGCATGCAGTGGTGTCTGATCAGGATCAAACACTCCAACGACCTGACCGGTCAGTGTTATTTTATCCATGACGTTTAAAACGCTCTTTTCTGTCTGTTTAGGATAACAAAGTACAGCATCATCTGCACAAGCAGAGTTGGAGGAAACCAATCTGTGAGCAATTTAGGTATAAGAGTCTAATTCTTAGTTGAGAGCTAAATTAAGAGCTAATATCCAAAAAAAAATCCGAGGAGGGTGCACCATGGTCAATAAAACTCCAACGCCCACAAGCTCAAATCAAATAGCCGCTAGAGAGTTTAATTAGTTGGTAACCATACATATGTTTCGGCAACGATAATCAACCTTCTAGCAATAGCAAACCACCGGTTGGTTACGTTCGTTGACCACACTGTCAACCTTTTCCCCTTGGACCCACAACACTTGGCACAGGCATCGCTCGGCCATCCATACCCAGTGCCAAGTTAGCTCGATATTTTTTATTCATTTTCTTGAGGGAAAAAGTTTGCTCGAGAATTGACACGCCATCCACCCCGGCCGGCAAACACCAGCCGTTGCACCCGCATCCATGCTTGCATGCATGTCCTCCTCCCGTAATGGAGTTGTTGCGCGCGCGCTGCATCCGTATCTTATCTCTCCTCCGTACGTTAAGTTTAGTTTTCAATAGAGATATTCAAGGTACTTTTTTCCGCGGGAAATGGACATGTTAAATTCCTTTCGGAAGGGACATTTTTCGCGGTACTCAAAGCTAAAGATGGCGACGGCTGTTGCAGGTGTGTTGGATTGATGTCCATGCCCTCTCAGTGCTGGTGTCAAGAAAGGAGGAAGCAGCGTCGCGGCAATTGTTCCGTGGTCGAAGATGATGACCTGCTTACGCCTGGTTGCAGATCTTTCTGCTGCAGGGGTCTTCTCTCAAGATTCAGGGATGATGACACAGAGCTCCGGAGATCTTCTTTTGTTATGGTTGTCTTAGGGTACTCTACGTGTTTATGGTCCTTTGTGTTTGAGTTTCAGTGTGCTTGTAAGGGTCAACTATTTTGTATTATTTCCTGATTGGAATGCAAAGAATTCTCAAAAAAAAAAGTTAGTACCACGTACGCCACATGCATACAATTACCGCTACGGTAACAAACACCAGCGAAGGGAAGACGAATATTTCCGATTAATTAATAATTAACGGACGCGTTAATTACTGAACCGTTTCCGATTCTTTCGGATCGTGATGACTCGGACGTGTGGTTTACTCCCACGACCTATCCGGCACGCACTATATAGTCAGGCAGACGTCTACCCTGGCCGCTGCCGTTTCGTATGGTTTCTCACCACCGTTCCAGATCATTGCGCCGCCAAGCAAGTCTTCTCCATCTGAGATCATAAACGGGGGTTGTGGAATCATGCAACATGTGTATACATTAGAAAAAGATCTCCGCCTCCTCCTCCTCCTCCAAGAAAGAAAGTTAGGGTTCGTGCCTCTCGCCGGCGCCGGCGCAGGTCCGCCTCGTCTCCGGTGGCCCTAGGGCCATGGAGGCGCGGTGGATCCTGGCAAGGGCCGGCGGGAGGGCTCCGTTTTTAATTATTTTTTTCAATCTTGTTAGGGTTTGTGTCCTACTCGGGGAGGCGAGACGGCGGCGGCTCCCTGAAGATGGAATAAAGGTCTCCCCGCCTAGCCCCCGTTCCGGCGATGTGTCTAGCATCGTTGGTGGGCGTGTGGAGGTGTGTCTCCAGCATATCTATCTTTGGTGGATTTTCTCGGATCTCGTCGTTGTTCGTCTACGTTCGTGTGTCTTCGGTTTGGATCCATCCGATCTACGTTATTTTTCATCAGCGGCGGTTGTTGTTCTGGGGTGCTGGTCCTATGGGGCCTTAGCACGACGACTTCCCGACTGTCTACTACAACAAGTTGTGCCCGGCTCCGGCGATGGAGGGGCGATGACGGCGGCGCGCCTTCGGCTCGCTTCGGTGCTTGTAGTCGTCGCTAGGTGGTCTACGAATCTGAATGTAATTTTTATTTCTGGTATTCATTGTACTGCCATGATTGAAGACGAATAGAATGGAAGTTTTTCCGCAAAAAAAAGAATCATGCAACATGTGTATGTAACGTGATGATCATGATGGTGCTGGCTAGCTAGCTGCTTGGGGTGTTGGAATTGATTACCTAATCAGGTCTCCTCTTCTCTTTTCCTTCTGATATCGACTTGGGCGGAGTGGTTATTGGAGCGCCGGATCTCCTTGTGCTCTTTTTATGTAATATGCGCGCTTGAATAGGCCGGTGCAATACGACGCGAGGGAGGGGGCTCGACGCGAGAGTTTCCTCTCGACTCGCTTAAAGTGAGAAATAGTCGCAGTGCCACATGATGCGCTGGGGCGCTCCCGCGGGAGCACCCTCCAACTAGTTGCTCTTTTTGAGATTTGGGAGCCAAGTAGCCTAGACCGCTATTATGGATAAGGAGAATTGGAAGATATGGGCATGTCGCACAACCCAAACGCTTCTATGGGCCGGCCCATGGAGCCGGGTTTTTTTTTTATCCATTTCGTCCATCTTCTAGCAGCTTTCATGTTTCCTTCCGGTTCTGTTTGTTTTTTCCCCCTCTTTGGTATTTCAATGCACAAGAAATATACGTGGCACCTTTCTTCTTTATTTTCCCTTTTCTTTTCATTATTTCCCCCTTTCTTCTTTCTTCTTTCTTTTTTCTGGTTTTCTTGGTTTTCTCATGTACAGGTTGCACCCATTGTACGAGTTGAACTTCCTATGGTGTACAAGTTGCATCATTTAAGGAGAACACGTTGCACCGCACGCGGGTAAAGGTTTCATCAGAAATACTAGATGCAATGGAGGGAGCACATGTTGCACCATGTCAGGGGTATAGATTACCCTAGGGAGCAGGGGCGGATCCAGTATGGGTCAAGGGTGTACAGATGTACACCCAAATTTTGCTGCACAAAATCTATAGCCGGACTTGGTAAATCCGACCCCTTAAACGCCTGTGGGCGCGACCGGGCCCGTCCGCGGACAGTGACCGGTCACGCCTCATACATAGTGCTATGCATCCGAGTCTCTCATATTTCATCGCCTAAATCCATATAAACCATGCAAAATAAATCCTACATACTACGCGCATGCTAGCTAACTACACCTTGTCGTCGAAGATGTCCACGATGTCGACGGCGAGTGGAGAGTAGCGGCGGCGGCGGACGGGAGGGGAAAAATGTGGATGGCTAGGGTTTTGATGCCGGCGGTCGGTTTAAATAGTCAGGCTAGGGCACTACACCGCCCGTCGGAGCAGCGCTACGCGGCGACGGAGGAGACGAGCTTCGAACCGTCTGGTTTCAGAGTGTTTTCCTGTGAGACCCGGCCGTCAGTCCGATGTGGCGGACGCGCCCGGATATTTGAGGCGGGTTTCGGATGCCCGGTAGAAGATGCTCTAAGCATAGTCCAAATATCTCTAAAAAAGCTCAGTCCAAAGTTCCAATCTGAAATTTCATTCGTTGGCCGGTACATGTGTAGCTTATGTTTGAATATAGAGATATATAGCTCTGTACATGACCATATTAGTAAAGAGGAAGATTGTTGATTTAGAAACAACAAATGAATTATCTTCAGATTGATTTCATTAGTAAAAAAAAGTGAATGAATTATCTTTCTTTTGAGAATCTAATGAATTATCTTTGGTTTTAGGGATATATAGCTCTTGGTAATTTTCTTCTTGTTACTGTTGTCAACAATTTGTATTGCCGTGCACCAATGGACTTCTTTGTTAGGGTGAAAAAAAATTTGAACACCCAAAGTTGAATTCCTGCATCCGCCACTGCTAGGGAGTACGAGTTGTATTATGCAGGTAGTACAACTTGCATTGCGCATGGAGCACAAGTTACATCTGAGAGTACATGTTGTATTGCATGGAGAGGACAAGTTGCATTGTGCAGGGAGTACATGTTATGCCGAGGAGTACAAGTTGTACTACATGGGGAGAGCATGTTGTATTGCACAGGGAGTACAACTTGCAGTACGTGAGGACTACATGTATCCTTTCTTGGCAGTACATGTATGTTATCCTGGGGATGACATGTTTGTAATAATATATTTGAAAGCATAAGTTGTGTCCAGAGAAAAGTTCATTAAAACCTGCCAACATTGGATCAAATTTCCACAAAGTTGTGGCCGCAAGGAGTGCAACCGTGACAATGGTTTACAATTTGGGCACTCGATGTAATAGATTTTCATTCAGAAAAAATGGATTAAAAAAGCACATATGCCAACCCAATGAAAAAAATCCACCAAAACTCTCTGGTCGCGACAAATGGCGCACATACATCGCCCCACTTGTTGCCACCGAAGGAGTTTGGGAGTGTCACTTCCAAGTGGTGGCCCTCAACTAGTGATTTCATTTTAAAATTTGTATTTTTAATCTTATAATTACATCTTGTTGATATATAATAGGTTCATGTAGCCAAATTTTTGGAAGAGAGCTGGAAGATCAAAAAGAACATCACTTTGGTACCCTAGCTTCGAAGTGGGCCTACCTAGCTCCTCTCCCACGTGATCGGCCGCTAGTACATTCTAATGTGTGATGTACAAGGGACTCAACAATCATGCATGTCCTCGTAGGAAAAAATCATTGAAATTTCTTAATTGGGCAACCCAGTTGGATACCTCATGTGTGATTTGGGGGATCTATGATGCAGGGAGCCTAGTATCGGAAATGCCGCTTGACATAGGATCCCTCTGTGAAAGACAAAATCAAATATCAGGTTGGGAGAGCCCTTTTTGATACACTTTGCACTGAAATGTCAGGGCGACATCCAGGAGGGGAGTAGGGCCGCGACTGGGTTAGGACCATAGTGACCAGGCTTAAGCTACTATACCGATTGAAGTTTTTCCGGTTTTGGTTTTCTACTATTCGCACATTTTTTTAAATTTCTTAAAATTATTATTTTAATATGTACAAATGTGTGAACATTTTAAAATTTAAAAAATATGAAAAATAAATAAATAGGAAAATTAAATATAAGTAACTATAAATAACAAAACAAAGTAAAAATAGAAAAACCCTGATAAAAACGGAAAAACCCTAACAAAATGAAATAAAACAACGAGATTGAACCTTTTTTTAGCAGAAGATAGAACCTTACTAAAAAAGGAACCTATCTGGCGAGCTAATACTGACAGATTGAGCCGGCCCATTGTCTGGCTTCTGTGCTAAATCTAGGATTTGCCGTGATTGTCTAGCCGCCAGTTGCTATTATGAACCACCTACAGGCGAGCTAATCAAACAGGCCCATTAACACGGTCACTAGCTACCCCTCGTGTGTCACTGTAGTTTCTTTGCTCTGATCCGGTTTTCTTAGTTTTTTTCATATTCGTATTCTTTTGTTTTTCTATTTTTTTTGTTTTCACATTTCTTCCTTTCGTTTTTCCTTTTTCGCTTGGTATACTTTTTTTTCTTCGTTTACACTGATTTTCTACGTATTTTTGTTTCTTTCATTATCGTTCTGGTTTTCTTTTGTTTCTTTCTTTGTTTCCTTCATATTATTAACTTTTCTTTGCTTTCCTTTTATTTTATTTGGTTGTTTTGGTTTTAATATTTTAACACAAGTGTGCTTTTTCCCAGTACACAATGTATATTTTTAGCGCACATGTAAAAGATTTTTTTAACATACTTGGACATTTTTTTTCCAAAAACGTTCTGTATGTATTTTTAAATACATGTTGTGAATACTTTTTTCGAAACAAATATATTTCCAAATACACATTGTACATTTTTAACGGAAATAAAGATTCTTTAAATCTAAAATAACAATTTTGTTGCATTGTATAAATATTTTTTAAATCTTCACATACATTTTCTCGAAACATCTGATTACTTTTTTTTTAAATTTCATGTACCTTTTTGTAATGGAAATAATAAATGAGCGTACTGGAATTTATTTATATTGTATAAACATTTTTTATTATGTCACAAGCAATTTTCAAATGGAATTAAACATTGCTTTAATATACTTGAACATTTCTTTATATTGCATAAACATTTTTTAAATGTCACAAACATTTTTTTGAAACACTATTGTTTTTCTGAAAAATTTCACATAAATTTTTTGGTGGTATGAAACATTGATTGCATTAGTACACATTCTTTATATTGTGTAGAATTTTTTCGAAATATCACAAACACATTTTTGAAACTCATCACATTTTTTAAAATATAACATGTATTTATTTGACTTATGGAAACAACTTCTTACATTGTATTAACATTCGTTTATGCTATGTATATTATTTAAACACGAGATTTTTTTAAATGTCGCCAACATTTTTTGTACGCATGATTAACATTTTCCTATAGGCATTTACGTTTTCAATGCATGATTAACATTTTTCAAAATTTTATGTAAAGTAATTCTGAAGATATATGTTTAGAATATTTCTAAAATAAAACTAAAAATAAAGCAAAAGTTATAAAATTGTAAAACAATAAATAAGGTGGGTGACATCAGCGTTACATTGCCGCATGGTTACTAGGTCAGCCCAGCAACAAAGCCCTGCAGGCGACCGTGTGAGTCGCAGGTGGCACATAGCCACACCCTTGCCCAGCCCGGTAATGGGTATAAACAGCCCGTCCATTCTTTGGATCCCTTGATCCGGCCCATGCATGCAGGATGCATCCTTACATTCAGAGCAATTCCTAATCAAAATCACTAATTAAGGAGTACTCCTTGCGGAGATCACTCCAACTTCCCCAGGTTGCGACAAATGGCACACTGCATGTGCGCCACTTGTCGCAACCTGGGAGTTTTCCCTTTTTCCGTAGGTCCGTTTATTCAAAATGTTTTATCTCTTAAACCGTGCGTCCAAATCTCGAACCGCTTTCGCCATTGGATTCTCCGCATCGAGATCTTTAAAACTAGATCCCATGTTGATAGATTTTGACGAACTTTTTTTTTCTAGAAAAACCGGATGAAAAAAACCAACGAAAAAACCACACTGGAAACACGGGTTTTTTTCCCTTTCCAAAAGAGGCACGCCCGTGCCTCTGACGAAAGCACAACCGTGCCTCTGGCGGAAGCAAAACCGTGCCTCTCGCGAAAGAAAAAAAAACGCGTTTTTTCCCTTTCTGAAAGAGGCACGCCCGTGCCTCTCGCGAAAGCACAACCGTGCCTCTAGCGGAAGCAAAACCGTGCCTCTCGCGAAAGAAAAAAAACAGAAAACACATTTTTTTTCGAAAAAGGCACGCCTGTGCCTCTCGCGAAAGCACAACCGTGCCTCTGGCGGAAGCAAAATCGTGCCTCTCGCGAAAGAAGAAAAAAAAACAGAAAACGTGTTTTTTTCCCTTTCCGAAAGAGGCACGCCCGTGCCTCTCGTGAAAGCATAACCGTGCCTCTGGCTGAAGCAAAACCGTGCCTCTTGCGAAAAAAAATACATATTTTACGCAAAAATATTATTTTTTTCGAAAAAAAAATTGGTCGAAAAGCTAGGGAAGACCGGTGAAAAACCAAAACGTCAAAAAAACCCGGAAAAAAACCTTTTAAAAAGCCGAAAACGCGTGCGTAAAAATAAAAAAACAAAATCCGGAGGGAGCGTCCAGAGCGCGACACGTGTCGAATGGTTGTGAGCGCGCCAAGTGACGCTGATCGTTGTGAGGCTCCCGAAGGAGCGCTCGTTAATTAGTTGCTCCCATTCCTAACCGGCTCCTTAAGCGCCTGTTTTAGGTATTTACGCAATCAAGCGCACACACTCCTGCCACACTGAGTCGGCCCATTTTCATATTTGTTTTCTGTTTTAAAACCCAAAAACTGCTAGAGAGGGCTTGATTCGAACTGGTGATCTCGCTACTATATGCGTGCTGCCCTAATCACTTAGCCAACTCACATGTTCATGTTTACTTAGAGCTTTATCAAATTTGTAAACTTTTTGTCAAAGTCGTGAACCTTATTGCAAATCGATGATCTTTTTTAAAAATCGAAGAATCTTTTTCCAAATAGATAATTTTACAAAATATATGATTTTTTTGTCAAACCGGTGTTTTTTTTTTCAAAATTGATGATCTTCTTTTCAAATCGATGAACCTTTTCTCAGACCTGATGAAGTGTTTTTCAAGTTCGATGAAACTTTTTTTCAAGTTTGATGAACTTTTCAAATTCCATGAACTTTTTTCAAATTACACAAACTTTTTCAAATTCGATGAACTTATTTCAAATTTGATGATTTTTTTTCAATTTTGTGAACTTTGCTTCACAAATGATGAACTTATTCAAAATCATGACTTTTTAAAAAATTCAGAAATAAGTGATACAGTACACATGCAATAAATAGGGCGGCCGCATGTTCTTATATTGTTGGCGCTTTTATTGCTCTCTATAGTTGAGTTGTTCAATTGGTTGGGCACACTGTCACAAGAAGGTTGTGACTTGAGTTCGAACCTTGAGAGGGCCACCTTTTTTTTTTGCTGTTTTTTCAATCTTGTATGTTCTTTTTTTGCGAAAAAAATGCAGTATCCCGACTCCCAAGCGGTCTTAGAAACCGCATCGGCCTTATTTGGCTGCGCATGGGCGCCAGTACGCATGATGCATCCTTGCAGTCATTCATTCATTTTTTTTCCTTCCTGTACCAAAAAAGGTTCAGAACAAGAGCTCCTATTTTTCATGCACGATGGATGAAGATCGTATTTTCTATTTTTTTTTTTTACTTTCTTTGAGATTGACAGGGCCCACCGCTGCAGGCATGATGAGTATTTATTGACACTTAGGATTCACCCCAGCAAAGAAAGGTCGGCCCAGCAACGAAGCCCTGCAGGCGACCGCGCATTAGGAGTCGCTGCAAGCGGCATATAACTGCACCCTTGGCTAGCCCGGTAATGGGTATTAACGGCCCGTCCATTGCTCGGCTCCCTTGATCCGATCCATGCATGCACGATGCATCCTTGCATTCATTGATGCATTTATTTATTTTATTTTATTTTCTCAAAAAAAAAATCATGCATTTTTTCCTTTCATGTATCCTCTCATTCCTCTGTACATCAATACATCTGTACATGTATGCCTCTGCATGTACCATGTACTCCCTCCAGTTCTTTATAGTTTGCATATAACTTTTGTCCGAAGTCAAAGTATCTCTACTTTGATTAAATTTATAGAAAAAAAATATCAACATTCATAATGCCAAATCAATATTGTTATATTCCTTATGAAATGTAGTTTCATGGTATATATATTTGATATTGTATATGCTGATTGTTGTATTGTCACATTGTACAACCTAATCATTGTTGTATATGTTTTTGCATATATACATCAATGATGTACATAGAGAGAAGTCTTAACGGGGAGCTATTTCAAAACAAGATGAGGAGAGCCTCAAGGATTTAAGCAGTAAAATACTAACCTGCACATGCCTTCTTTCCAGTCTCCTAACATTGTCTGCTTTATTTCCACTACCTGCAAGTACAGAAAGCTAGAAATTTGGATATGCTGCTATGTGCCTTGAGTTCGTAGGATAAGATCTCTCTGCTTCCAGGAGAGTTTGACCACCCATATCTCTCTTTTTCTTCCAACCTGCACTTAGTAGGTCATTTCTGTTGTGATATATATTGTATCATTTTGGTTGCTGAATATGATAGTCGTAGCCCGTCAAAAAATTATGATAAACGATTGATTCTTCATAAAAGGTGTAGTGACTGTTGCAAAGTTTACCTGGTCTTCCATTTATATTTTTCAGAAGACAGTCCTAGAGATGTTGCTTTGTTTGAGTTCTGCTTATTGCATTAATTGGAGCACCTGCAATGGGCACATTGATTTTTTAAATTTTCCTCTTCATGTTGAGCGCACTGCAACTGTTTATATCTCTCAATTAGACCTGGATCATCTTCCATGGTTATTAGAAGGTAGCATAGTACTGGTTGAACCTGATAGTTACCTGAAACCATTGCTTAACATCGAGCCCCTCTAGTTTGTAAAAAGTTTCCATTTAAGTTTACTGAATATGTTTTTCTTGCTTGAACTATATCAGCTAGGCAAGTGCCAGAACCCGGGAGCTTATGATTTTGCTGCTCTTGAGATACACTTCAATATTGCAATCAACTTTGACTGTGCAACTATATAGACAAGGCCTGCATTCTATATCGAAGGTTCAGTATTGAAGCTGCTTGCATTGAGCTGCAATAGATCTTGACTTCGGCGAAAAATGAAGTATATTGAGCTTAATGATGCATGGTTACATACAGATAGAAGAACCGGTTGTAATTTTTTGTCCTGTAGTAGCGCTTCTACTTCTGATTCATGTAATGAATATCCAGTGTATATAGTTCATTCTTTACACCTTTTCTCTAAGAGAACACCTATTTCTTTGTGTTTATGTTTAAAACCTATGTTTTCAATTTAAATAACACGTGTGAATTTTAAACCTCCGCAGCTGCAATGCCCAGGAAATCGTGCCCAGATACTCGGTGACACTGTACCATGACATGGGCTCTGAGCTGGCCATCGACATCGGCACGTCACCATACCTAAGGCATGAGGGCGTCCCTGCCGGTTTGTCGTCATCGTCGATGGGATCGCCGCAAGGTGAGTCGAATCAATCTCGTATGTCATAGCCGATGCCCCAACATTTTTTATATCCATTGACAATGATTCCTCACGTATAAACCGCACAACAACTATTGTTTGCTCCGGTGGATTTGATCTTTATTCTTCCCTTTTTGTTCTATGGTTATGAGCAATCAAATTCAATTTGCAGCTCCCTGCACTATCAAGGCTACGGTGTGAATTATGACTGTCTGTCGGACGAGGGCACGATTATGGCAGGGATGTTGGTAGCATGAAGTTGTTTAGTAACAGGATGGTCTATACTCAGCTACCAGAGATTTGAGCTGAAGCACGAGAGTTCCTATCATCGGTGCTAGCCGGAAAGTTGAATGCATATATGTTGGTGAGCTCTGTAATCCAAACACCTAGAAGATAGTAGATGTTGTTTTGTACTCTTAGCAGGTAAGTTGTTTTTAACTTTTTATAAAGCAGCTTGTGACATTTCTAAAAAGTATGGTCATGTAGGCACATGGAGCTCTCCTTTTTGGTCATTTTCTACTCAATTGTAGAGTTTTGTTGCAGTATCATAATTTTTCATAGCGCAGTAAAGTGAGTATTTAATCCAAAGCTACCACATTTCATGGAAAGAAACTACCACTTTACGAATTTGTGCCGAAAACTACCACTTTTTTGCTAATCTGTGACTAAAAACTACCATATCGGAAAAGTGCCCGATTCGCCTCTTCTAAACGCCTTTCTGGCAGGATGGGCCCACAAAGTCAGATTGATCGTTAACTTTGATTGTTATTACAAATGGGGCCCACACGTCAACCCTCTTCTTCCTCCTCTCTTCCTCTCTTTGGCATTTATACAAACACCTCGTGTGCACCTGCAGTTCGCCCGAGATCCCGGAGATGTATGCCGCCGGGATGTGCCCAAGCACCGCCGCCTACGCGCAACTCAGCTGTGCGCTGGCCCGCGCCAGACGCACGCTCGAGGACGAGGCTGGCCCTGATGCACAACCGCTCAAGACGCGGCGCGCGGCGTGCAGCCCGACCTCGGCGCTCGGCCTCTGCTGCTCGTCCGTGGCCATCAGCTCCGGCGAGGAGCAGAGCGACAGCCGGGGAGGCGGGGACGCCTTGAGCAGGGGCAACTCACGTCGGAGGAAGCCCGGGACGTCCTGCTTGGCCACGGGCCCTTGCTACTCTCCGCTGCCGCCGCAACTTCTGCTGCTTTCGGCCGCTTCTTGTTGTTGAACACGTACAGACCACACACACATACATCAAGCATGCACATCACGATCAGCATGAATCAAGCACGCACTGCATGGCAGCCTCGACGCGCTCCTGCCCGTGGCGGCGGCTAGAGGCGGCCGGCAACTAGCTCGCCTCGTTGCTCGCCGTGCACGTCGCTCCCCGTGCCCACTGCTGCTCGCCCCGTCCGTAGCGCGCCGCGCCCGCTTCTGCTCGCCCGTTCCGCCGCGCGTCGCGCCACTGCTTGTCGCGCCCTTCGCTCGCAGCTCCAGCCGCTGCCACTGCCGCTGCCGCACATCGCTGCCCACTGCATGCAGTCGTAGCTTCGCGTGCACTATGCAGGCTTTGCATGCTAGCTTGTGTGCGTGCGTAGCCGTGCGCGTAGCCGCCGCTGCGCGAGCGTGTGCACCGTCGTGCGTAAGTGAGCGCCGGCAGTGGTCGGTGGCGGAGGTGGCTTGTAGGTGCACACGAGGTGTTTGTATAAATGACAAAGAGAGGGAGAGAAGAGGAAGAAGAGGGTTGACGTGTGGGCCCCATTTATAATAACGGTCAAAGTTAACGGTCAACCTGACTTGTGGGCCCATCCTGTCAGAAAGGTGTTTAGAAGACGCGAATCGGGCACTTTCCCGACATGGTAGTTTTTAGTCACATATTAGCAAAAAATGATAATTTTCGGCACAAATTCGTAAAGTGGTAGTTTCTGGGCACGTTTCTATGAAATGTGGTAGTTTTTGGTTAAATACTCCAGTAAAGTGCATCTTTTTTTAGATTAGTAATAATGTGCATGTTAGTAGCTCCAGAAGGAAAATTTTCAAAAAAATCGTTCTTTCCTGATGGTAATCATTTTCATACTAATTACTATGGTTTGATTGCCCTTCTGGTTTTGCATCTCATACAATAAAATATAGTATCACGTCTTGACCATATCACATCACAACATGCCCTGCAAAAACAAGTTAGACGTCCTCTACTTTGTTGTTGCAAATTTTATGTGGCTGTTACGGGCTGAGCAAGAACCGTTCTTACCTACGCATCAAAACCACAACGATAGTTCGTCAAGTTAGTGCTGTTTTAACCTTCGGAAGGACCAGGCGTAGCCACACTTGGTTCAACTAAAGTTGGAGAAACTGACACCCGCCAGCCACCTGTGTGCAAAGCACGTCGGTAGAACCAGTCTCGCGTAAGTGTACACGTAATGTCGGTCCGGGCCGCTTCATCCAACAATACCGCCAAACCAAAGTATGACATGCTGGTAAGCAGTATGACTTATATCGCCCACAACTCACTTGTGTTCTACTCGTGCATATGACATCTACGCATAAAACCTGGCTCGGTTGCCACTGTTGGGAAACGTAGTAATTTCAAAAAAAAATCCTACGCACACGCAAGATCATGGTGATGCATAGCAACGAGAGGGGAGAGTGTTGTCCACGTACCCTCGTAGACCGATAGCGGAAGCGTTATAATAACGCGGTTGATGTAGTCGTATGTCTTCACGGCCCGACCGATCAAGCACTGAAACTACGGCACCTCCGAGTTCTAGCACACGTTCAGCTCGATGACGATCCCCGGACTCCGATCCAGCAAAGTGTCGGGGAAGAGTTCTGTCAGCACGACGGCGTGGTGACGATCTTGATGTTCTACCGTCGCAGGGCTTCGCCTAAGCACCGCTACAATATTATCGAGGTGGACTATGGTGGAGGGGGGCAGCGCACACGGCTAAGAGATCCAAAGGATCAATTGTTATGTCTATGGGGTGCCCCCCTCCTCCGTATATAAAGGAGGGAAGGAGGGGGCCGGCCAAGGGGGGTGGCGCGCCCAAGGGGGGGAGTCCAACTCCCACCGGGAATAGGACTCCCCTTTTTCCTATCAGGAGTAGGAGAGGGAAGGAAGAGGAAGGAGGGAGGAAGGAAAGGGGGGGGGGCCTCCCAATTCGTATTGGGCTTGGGGGGGCTCCCCCTCCCTTGCTCCTTTCCCCTCCTTTCTACTAAGGCCCAATAAGGCCCATATACCTTCCGGGGGGTTCCGATAACCTCCCGGTGATCCGGTATTGTCCCAATCTCGCCCGGAACCTTTCCGGTGTCCAAATATAGTCGTCCAATATATTGATATTTATGTCTCGATCATTTCGAGACTACTCGTGAAGTCCGTGATCATATCCGGGACTCCGAACAACCTTCGGTACATCAAAATATATAAAGTCATATGAAACTGTCATCGTAACGTTAAGCGTGCGGACCTTACGGGTTCGAGAACAATGTAGACATGACTGAGACACGTCTCTGGTCAATAACCAATAGCGGAACCTGGATGCTCATATTGGCTCCCACATATTCTACGAAGATCTTTATCGGTCAGACCGCATAACAACATACGTTGTTCCCTTTGTTATCGGTATGTTACTTGCTCGAGATTCGATCGTCGGTATCTCAATACCTAGTTCAATCTCGTTACCGGCAAGTCTCTTTACTCATTCCGTAATACATCATCTCACAACTAACTCATTAGTTGCAATGCTTGCAAGGCTTAAGTGATGTGCATTACCGAGAGGGCCCAGAGATACCTCTCCGATAATCGGAGTGACAAATCCTAATCTCGAAATACGCCAACCCAACATATACCTTTGGAGACACCTGTAGAGCTCCTTTATAATCACCCAGTTATGTTGTGACGTTTGGTAGCACACAAAGTGTTCCTCCGGTAAACGAGAGTTGCATAATCTCATAATCATAGGAACATGTATAAGTCATGAAGAAAGCAATAGTAATATACTAAACGATCGTGTGCTAAGCTAACGGAATGGGTCATGTCAATCACATCATTCTCCTAATGATGTGATCCCGTTAATCAAATGACAACACATGTCTATGGTTAGGAAACATAACCATCTTTGATCAACAAGCTAGTCAAGTAGAGGCATACTAGTGACACTCTGTTTGTCTATGTATTCACACATGTATTATGTTTCCGGTTAATACAATTCTAGCATGAATAATAAATATTTATCATGATATAAGGAAATAAATAATAACTTTATTATTGCCTCTAGGGCATATTTCCTTCAATCTCCCACTTGCACTAGAGTCAATAAGCTAGATTACACGGTAATGATTCTAATACCCATGGAGCCTTGGTGCTGATCATGTTTTGCTCGTGGAAGAGGCTTAGTCAACGGGTCTGCTACATTCAAATCCGTATGTATCTTGAAAATTTCTATGTCTCCCACTTGGACTAAATCCCGAATGGAATTGAAGCGTCTCTTGATGTGCTTGGTTCTTTTGTGAAATCTGGATTCCTTCGCCAAAGCAATTGCACCAGTATTGTCACAAAAGATTTTCATTGGACCCGATACACTAGGTATGACACCTAGATCGGATATGAACTCCTTCATCCAGACTCCTTTGTTTGTTGCTTCCGAAGCAGCTATGTACTCTGCTTCACATGTAGATCCTGCCACAACGCTTTGTTTAGAACCGCACCAACTGACAGCTCCACCGTTTAATGTAAACATGTATCCGGTTTGCGATTTAGAATCGTCCGAATCAGTGTCAAAGCTTGCATCAACGTAACCATTTACGATGAGCTCTTTGTCACCTCCATAAACGAGAAACATATCCTTAGTCCTTTTCAGGTATTTCAGGATGTTCTTGACCGCTGTCCAGTGATCCACTCCTGGATTACTTTGGTACCTCCCTGCTAAACTTATAGCAAGGCACACATCAGGTCTGGTACACAGCATTGCATACATGATAGATCCTATGGCTGAAGCATAGGGAACTTCTTTCATCTTTTCTCTATCTTCTGCAGTGGTCGGGCATTGAGTCTTACTCAACTTCACACCTTGTAACACAGGCAAGAACCCTTTCTTTGCTTGATCCATTTTGAACTTCTTCAAAACTTTGTCAAGGTATGTGCTTTGTGAAAGTCCAATTAAGCGTCTTGATCTATCTCTATAGATCTTAATGCCCAATATGTAAGCCGCTTCACCGAGGTCTTTCATTGAAAAACTTTTATTCAAGTATCCTTTTATGCTATACAGAAATTATATATCATTTCTGATCAGCAATATGTCATCTACATATAGTATCAGAAATGCTACAGAGCTCCCACTCACTTTCTTGTAAATACAGCCTTCTCCAAAAGTCTGTATAAAACCAAATGCTTTGATCACACTATCAAAGCGTTTATTCCAACTCCGAGAGGCTTGCAACAGTCCATAAATGGATCGCTGGAGCTTGCACACTTTGTTAGCTCCCTTTGGATCGACAAAACCTTCCGGTTGCATCATATACAATTCTTCTTCCAGAAATCCATTCAGGAATGCAGTTTTGACATCCATCTGCCATATTTCATAATCATAAAATGCAGCAATTGCTAACATGATTCGGACAGACTTAAGCATCGCTACGGGTGAGAAGGTCTGATCGTAGTCAACCCCTTGAACTTGTCGAAAACCTTTCGCGACAAGTCGAGCTTTGTAGACAGTAACATTACCGTCAGCGTCAGTCTTCTTCTTGAAGATCCATTTATTTTCAATTCCTTGCCGATCATCGGGCAAGTCAACCAAAGTCCACACTTTGTTCTCATACATGGATCCCATCTTAGATTTCATGGCCTCAAGCCATTTTGCGGAATCTGGGCTCACCATCGCTTCTTCATAGTTCATAGGTTCATCATGGTCTAGTAACATGACTTCCAAAACAGGATTACCGTACCACTCTGGTGTGGATCTTACTCTGGTTGATCTACAAGGTTCAGTAACAACTTGATCTAAAGTTTCATGATCATCATCATTATCTTCCTCACTAATTGGTGTAGGTGTCACAGAAACCTGTTTATGCGATATACTACTTCCCAATAAGGGAGCAGGTATAGTTACCTCATCAAGTTCTACTTTCCTCCCACTCACTTCTTTCGAGAGAAACTCCTTCTCTAGAAAGTTTCCGAATTTAGCGACAAATGTCTTGCCTTCGGATCTGTGATAGAAGGTGTACCCAACAGTCTCCTTTGGGTATCCTATGAACACACATTTCTCCGATTTGGGTTCGAGCTTATCAGGTTGAAGCTTTTTCACATAAGCATCGCAGCCCCAAACTTTCAGAAACGACAACTTTGGTTTCTTGCCAAACCACAGTTCATAAGGCGTCGTCTCAACGGATTTTGATGGTGCCCTATTTAACGTGAATGCGGCCGTCTCTAAAGCATAACCCCAAAATGATAGCGGTAAATCTGTAAGAGACATCATAGATCGCACCATATCTAGTAAAGTACGATTACGACGTTCGGACACACCATTACGCTGTGGTGTTCCGGGTGGCGTTAGTTGCGAAACTATTCCGCATTGTTTCAAATGTAGACCAAACTCGTAACTCAAATATTCTCCTCCACGATCAGATCGTAGAAACTTTATTTTCTTGTTACGATAATTTTTAACTTCACTCTGAAATTCTTTGAACTTTTCAAATGTTTCAGACTTTATGCTTCATTAAGTAGATAACCCATATCTGCTCAAATCATCTGTGAAGGTGAGAAAATAACGATATTCGCCATGAGCCTCAACATTCATCGGACCATATACATCTGTATGTATGATCTCCAATAAATCAGTTGCTCTCTCCATAGTACCGGAGAATGGTGTTTTAGTCATCTTGCCCATGAGGCACGGTTCGCAAGTACCAAGTGATTCATAATCAAGTGGTTCCAAAGGAGTTTCTTCATGCGCTTTACACCGATATGACCTAAACGGCAGTGCCACAAATAAGTTGCACTATCATTATCAACTCTGCATCTTTTGGCTTCAACATTATGAATATGTGTATCATTACTATCGAGATTCAATAAAAATAGACCACTCTTCAAGGGTGCATGACCATAAAAGATATTACTCATATAAATAGAACAACCATTATTCTCTGATTTAAATGAATAACTGTCTAGCATCAAACAAGATCCAGATATAATGATCATGCTCAACGCTGGCACCAAATAACAATTATTTAGGTCTAAAACTAATCCTGAAGGTAGATGTAGAGGTAGCGTGCCGACCGTGATCACAACGACTTTGGAACCATTTCCCATGCGCATCATCACCTCGTCCTTAGCTAATCTTCGCTTAATGCGTAGTCCCTGTTTCGAGTTGCAAATATTAGCAACAGAACCAGTATCAAATACCCAGGTGCTACTGCGAGCATTAGTAAGGTACACATCAATAACATGTATATCACATATACCTTTGTTCACCTTGCCATCCTTCTTATCCACCAAATACTTGGGGCAGTTCCGCTTCTAGTGACCAGTCTGCTTGCAGTAGAAGCACTCAGTTTCAGGCTTAGGTCCAGACTTGGGTTTCTTATCCTGAGCATCAACTTGTTTGCTGTTCTTCTTGAAGTTTCCCTTCTTCTTCCCTTTGCCCTTTTTCTTGAAACTAGTGGTCTTGTTAACCATCAACACTTGATGCTCCTTTTTGATTTCTACCTCCACAGCTTTTAGCATCGGGAAGAGCTCGGGAATAGTCTTTTCCATCCCTTGCATATTATAGTTCATCACAAAGCTCTTGTATCTTGGTGGCAGTGATTGGAGAATTCTGTCAATGACGCTATCATCCGGAAGATTAACTCCCAGTTGAATCAAGTGATTATTATACCCAGACATTTTGAGTATATGCTCACTGACAGAACTGTTCTCCTCCATCTTGCAGCTGTAGAACTTATTGGAGACTTCATATCTCTCAATCTGGGCATTTGCTTGAAATATTAACTTCAACTCTTGGAACATCTCATATGCTCCATGACGTTCAAAATGTCGTTGAAGACCCGGTTCTAAGCCATAAAGCATGGCACACTGAACTATAGAGTAGTCATCAGCTTTGCTCTGCCAGACATTCATAACATCTGGCGTTGCTCCAGCAATAGGCCTAGCACCCAGCGGTGCTTCCAAGACGTAATTCTTCTGTGCAGCAATGAGGATAATCCTCAAGTTACGGACCCAGTCCGTGTAATTGCTACCATCATCTTTCAACTTTGCTTTCTCAAGGAACACATTAAAGTTCAACGGAACAACAACACGGGCCATCTATCTACAATCAACATAGACAAGCAAGATACTATCAGGTACTAAGTTCATGATAAATTTAAGTTCAATTAATCATATTACTAAAGAACTCCCACTTAGATAGACATCCCTCTAATCCTCTAAGTGATTACGTGATCCATATCAACTACACCATGTCCGATCATCACGTGAGATGGAGTAGTTTCAACAGTGAACATCAATATGTTGATCATATCTACTATATGATTCACGCTCGACCTTTCGGTCTCTGTGTTTCGAGGCCATATATGTTATATGATAGGCTCGTCAAGTTTAACCTAAGTATTCCGCGTGTGCAACTGTTTTGCACCCGTTGTATTTGAACGTAGAGCCTATCACACACGATCATCACGTGGTGTCTCAGCACGAAGAACTTTCGCTACGGTGCATACTCAGGGAGAACACTTTTACTATGATAATTTAGTGAGGCATCATCTTATAATGCTACCGTCAATCAAAGCAGATAAGATGCATAAAGGATAAACATCACATGCAATCAATATACCTGATATGATATGGCCATCATCATATTGTGCTTGCGATCTCTATCTCCGAAGCACCGTCGTGATCACCATCGTCACCGGCACGACACCTTGATCTCCATCGTAGCATCGTTGTCGTTTTGCCATCTATTGCTTCTACGACTATCGCTACCGCTTAGTGATAAAGTAAAGCAATTACAGGGCGCTTGCATTTCATACAATAAAGCGACAACCATATGGCTCCTGCCAGTTGCCGATAACTCGGTTACAAAACATGATCATCTCATATAATAAAATATAGCATCACGTCTTGACCATATCACATCACAACATGCCCTGCAAAAACAAGTTAGACGTCCTCTACTTTGTTGTTGCAAATTTTGCGTGGCTGCTACGGGCTGAGCAAGAACCGTTCTTACCTACGCATCAAAACCACAGCAATAGTTCGTCAAGTTAGTGCTGTTTTAACCTTCGCAAGGACCGGGCATAGCCACACTCGGTTCAACTAAAGTTGGAGAAACTGACACCCGTCAGCCACCTGTGTGCAAAGCACGTCGATAGAACCAGTCTCGCGTAAGCGTACACGTAATGTTGGTCTGGGCCGCTTCATCCAACAATACCGCCGAACCAAAGTATGACATGCTGGTAAGCAGTATGACTTATATCGCCCACAACTCACTTGTGTTCTACTCGTGCATATGGCATCTACGCATAAAACCTGGCTCGGATGCCACTATTGGGAAACGTAGTAATTTCAAAAAAAATTCCTACGCACACGCAAGATCATGGTGATGCATAGCAACGAGAGGGGAGAGTGTTGTCCACGTACCCTCGTAGACCGATAGCGGAAGCGTTATAACAACGCGGTTGATGTAGTCGTACGTCTTCACGGCCCGACCGATCAAGCACCGAAACTACGGCACCTCCGAGTTCTAGCACACGTTCAGCTCGATGACGATCTCCGGACTCCGATCCAGCAAAGTGTCGGGGAAGAGTTCTGTCAGCACGACGGCGTGGTGACGATCTTGATGTTCTACCGTCGCAGGGCTTCGCCTAAGCACCGCTACAGTATTATCGAGGTGGACTATGGTGGAGGGGGGCACCGCACACGGCTAAGAGATCCAAGCTCGTCAAGTTCGTGATCATATCCGGGACTTCGAACAACCTTCGGTACATCAAAATATATAAACTCATAATGAAACTGTCATCGCAACGTTAAGCGTGCGGACCCTACGGGTTCGAGAACAATGTAGACATGACCGAGACACGTCTCCGGTCAATAACCAATAGCGGAACCTGGATGCTCATATTGGTTCCCACATATTCTACCAAGATCTTTATCGGTCAGACCGCATAACAACATACGTTATTCCATTTGTCATCGGTACGTTACTTGCCCGAGATTCGATCGTCGGTATCTCAATACCTAGTTCAATCTCGTTACCGGCAAGTCTCTTTACTCGTTCGGTAATACATCATCTCACAACTAACTCATTAGTTGCAATGCTTCCAAGGCTTAAGTGATGTGCATTACCGAGAGGGCCCAGAGATACCTCTCCGACAATCGGAGTGACAAATCCTAATCTCGAAATACGCCAACCCAACATATACCTTTGGAGACACCTGTAGAGCTCCTTTATAATCACCCAGTTACGTTGTGACGTTTGGTAGCACACAAAGTGTTCCTCCGGTAAACGGGAGTTGCATAATCTCATAGTCATAGGAACATGTATAAGTCATGAAGAAAGCAATAGCAATATACTAAACGACCGTGTGCTAAGCTAACGGAATGGGTCATGTCAATCACATCATTCTCCTAATGATGTGATCCCGTCAATCAAATGACAACACATGTCTATGGTTAGGAAACATAACCATCTTTGATCAACAAGCTAGTCAAGTAGAGGCATACTAGTGACACTCTGTTTGTCTATGTATCCGCACATGTATTATGTTTCCGGTTAATACAATTCTAGCATGAATAACAAACATTTATCATGATATAAGGAAATAAATAATAACTTTATTATTGCCTCTAGGGCATATTTCCTTCATATGTCTGGTATAATATTTGTCCATGTGTTGTAGTTAATTTGTACGACACAAGTCACCATAAGTCAATGTGTGTAGCACAATAAAACGGAAAAAGTTTAACTAAGGGGATTATGTCGACGTTCAAAAGGAATCCATCAACAAGGGTCTCAAGACGATGTCGCAAAAAGGGACAAAAATTCTTCAAGTTTTAG
This sequence comes from Triticum aestivum, assembly GCF_018294505.1. Taxonomy (NCBI): domain Eukaryota; kingdom Viridiplantae; phylum Streptophyta; class Magnoliopsida; order Poales; family Poaceae; genus Triticum; species Triticum aestivum. Next base: position 7,633,160 of record NC_057813.1, read on the forward strand.
GTACGTATATATGTCCAGTTGATTTTTTTAAAGGCCCGTAGCAACGCATGGGCATTCTACTATTAATGGTTGGTTATGATTTCCTCGTTTTGAATGAAAGATACAAGAGATGCTCCAAGTAAAATATATTTATATTATATACAGCAACCAACAATCAAGTGACACATAATTACTTACAAGTAGCAAAGAAAATGGATGAATCCTCAATTCCTCACACATCACAATGTAAGATAACCCTCTCAAACATCATTCTTCACCGAAGAGTTGTAGCCATCCTGGTCATCATAGTATTTGGACCACAACATGATCCCTCCATACTTCCCTGTGCTCTTGATCAATGGGAGAACATCTGACTTTAGATCATCAGCTGCGATGAATCCACTCCCGGTAGCCTGAGGTGATGCCGGGAGGCCCAGGAAGATCTTTTTTGCTGGAACTGTCAACCACTGCTTCCATGCGTTAGCTAGATTGGTAGTGCTACCTGAGGTGTACTGACAGGGTGCGTTGTTGTAGAATTGCACCCACACATAGTCAAAGAGGCCAGTGTTAAGGGCGCCACCCACCCATGCGACAGGGAAAGGGCATTGTGGTGCGGCAGTCAGGTAAACTCTCCTGCCGGAGTTGCTGTATCCTTTGAGGCCCAGTCCACTATTTAAATTTCTTACTAGTGTAGCACTGAGTTTTAGGTGGAAGTTCAACTTAACAGTCTCCACTGCAGTATCGGTATATAAAACAGTGTTTTGGAACTAAAGCCAAATTTTATGTGCCTCTAGGATCTGGTGGGGGATTGTTGGAATTTAGTCTATTTTGGGCCAGCCCAATAGCAATTTCAGAAATTCCTAATAAATCCTAGAGGCCCATTCAGCCCATTCGTGCAAGGCAAGATGTGGAACCAAAGTTTAGTCTCACATTGCTAGTTTGGTGGGAGTTGAACCTCCTTATAAGGGAGGGTGTTTTCCCACATGTATGGTCATGAGAACAAGAGAGACATTCACGTGCACTCCTCCTCCTCCGCCCGCCTCGACGCGCCGCGCCGCGCCGTGGGTTGCGGGAATGAGCCGAGCCGATATCTAAATTTTTCCACGCACGATTGGTATATGAAAGGTCACTCGAAAGCTGAAAAGTTTTTGCTATAGTGGATATTGAATACGAGCGCTTCACCTTCGGCTGATGCCTGTTCGTTTTGTCTCCCTCTCTCACTTCAGCTGCTGACGCAGCCTATTCGTCTCCTTATCATGTGCCTATAAAAGAAAGGTCGCTCTTCTCCAGAGAGACACATCAGAAGACCATCTTCCTCTCGCCACCAAGTTCCATAGCATTGCACTGCTGCTACGATCTTCCCCATCCCGGCTTGCAGCGTGCACCGCAGGTCGGACAGTAGGCCTTCGAAACCGCACCTCTTTGAGTTATGTACGGGAGAATGGTGATAAGGTTTTTGGGGAGCGCTCCACGCGACTACTGACTTCTTCGTCACGGACTCCCCAAACTCCGACAACTACTTCCCCGACGTCGACAACCTCCTCGACGACATGGCTGATGACGACTACTAACTTCTTCAAGTTTTAGGTACGTATATATGTGCAGTCAGATTTTTTTAAAGGCACGTAGCAATGCACGGGCATTCTGCTATTAATGATTGGTTCTGATTTCCTCGTTTGGAATTAAAGATACAAGAGATGCTCCAAGTAAAAAAAATATTTATATTATATACAACAACCAACAATCGAGTGACACATAATTACTTACAAGTAACAAAGAAAATGGGTAAATCCTCAATTCCTCACACATCACAATGAAAAAGCCCACATGTATCTCACAAGGTAAGGTAACCCTCTCAAACATCAGTCTTCACTGAAGAGCTGTAGCCATCCTGGTCATCATAGTATTTGGACCACAACATGATCCCCCCATACTTCCCTGTTCTCTTGATCAATGGGAGAACATCTGACTTTAGATCATCAGCAGGGATGAATCCACTCCCGGCAGCCTGAGGTGACGCCGGGAGGCCCAGGAAGATCTGCTTTGCTGGAACTATCAACCACTGCTTCCATGCGTCAGCTAGATTGGTAGTGCTACCTGAGGAATACTGACAGGGTGCGTTGTTGTAGAATTGCACCCACACATAGTCAAAGAGGTCGGTGTTAAGGGCGCCACCCATCCATGCGTCAGGGAAAGGGCATTGTGGTGTGGCAGTCAGGTAAACTCTCCTGCCGGAGTTGTTGTATCCTTTGAGGAACCTCGCAAGATCGTCCCAGTGGAGGGGTGTGCCGCCTTCAATGTCGAAGTCGATGCCGTCAAGGACTGCATCGCCGAGAGGCCGTGAAGATGACTTGCCTCCCAAGAAGTTGTTCCAAAGGTACGTCACGACATTCTTGGCATCCTGGGTCGACGAAAGGTAGTAGCTGCCTGCCCCGCCGCCGATGGAGAGAATCACCTTGACGCCACGACTCTGGCATGACTTGACACTACACCACGACACTTTATTCCCTACTGATGTGTGTTGGCAAAAGTCATTTTCGCCGACCGATAGTTAGTTGGAAAAACTTCTAAGTGATAGTTGGTTGGGAAAACATTTGTGCTCCAAGAGACGGTCGGTCAGGAATACAAAAGTCTCTGCTGTCGAATAGTCGGTCGGGAAAGATCGTATCCTCATCTAACGATCGGTCGGCAAATAACGCCGACCAATAGCAGGTGGTAAATGGGCCTGCGCGCGCGGGCGAAAACATGTTAGCGCGGCCCAGCCCACGATTTTTTCTTTTTTCTCTCAAAACCTAGAACTACCTAGGGCGCCTCACTCAATCCCCTTTCTCCCTCGTCTCAATCCACCCTCTCTCGTACGGCGCCGCCTAGGGTTGCGACTCACGCCGCCGTCGACGGCCATCGCAGGGGCCATCCCTCCTTCCACCACCAGCCATCCCAGTCGCGAGCGACCACCTCCCCCTCCTTCCCATGGTGCCATTGGCCCAACCAATGCCCAGCTCCCTCTCCCCACCTTTCCATGACAGCAGATCTGAGGGGGCCAAGGGCCCTTCGCTCCCGGTGGTCTGAAGCGAGGCAGGCGGACTCTGCTTCCTCCGCGTCCAGCGAACTAGGAACAGGGCGGCAGGTGTCCCCATCTCTCCCATCTACTTTCGGTGAGCACGAGTAGCCACCCATGGCGGCAACAAATGAGTTAGATCTTTCTCCCTCGTATGATCTCCCTCCTCTCCTCTCCTCTCCTCTCTGCCTGTAGTATACAGATTTCAATTCCCAGCGATGGACCCAGGCACCACATTGGCCAAGCAATTTTATCTTAAGTAAACTAACTCTGCTTTGATTCATGGATTGGTTTTGCTATTAGCAGTAGTGGTTCCTTCTTTCAGCATGTTATCCATTCAATATCTATTTTACCTGTGTGAATCCTTTGTTTCAGACCCGAAATGTTTCCTCAAAATGAATAGTTTGTGCCATGTCAATCATTGCTGCTATCCTCTGAATAATTCATGATTGATCTGTTATTCAATGCCATTTAGTGGGCATGTGTCAGCTTATAAGTTTACAAATACATGAAACATTTCTCCTCTTGTTATTGTACTTAGCTTTCCACTGATGACAGGAAGAAGAAGGCCGTTCACAAGACCACGACCACTGATGACAAGAGGCTTCAAAGGACCTTGAAAAGGGTAGGAGCAAACACCATTCTTTGTATCGAAGAGCTCAGCATTGTCAAGGATGACGTAGTTATCCAATTTCAGAATCCAAAAGGTGAAATGTTGACATGTTAAACCATTAATCCTATAGAACTGAGGATCCGCTTACACATTTCTTCTAACATTGGTGATTCTTGATTTCCCCCAGTGCAAGCATGCATCACTTCAAACACATGTGTTGTCACTTATCAGTGGAACACCACGGACAAAAAGTAAGTCTTCCTTTAGAATTTCATGGCTTAATTGTTTCATCAAGTAGCTTTCTTTCTCTGGAGCAACATAAATATCTTTAAGATATGTCAAACAACTTTGGCAGTGGTCTGATCATTATTTGTACGTCTGGTTTTAAGTTTGATCAGTATGTATATATTATTAATGTAGATGGCATATGATATCAACTTGAACTGCTTGTCCATCTAAATCAGTCCCATTATGTTTTCAAAGTGAGGTTGCAGTGTACTTATGCTAATATCAGACTTGAATATGTACACCTTGCCTCAAACTCCAGTCTTAGTTACTATGTAGTATATTTTTCATTCATGTTCCTCTTTAAGTTTATTTATATATGCAATAAAAGTAGTTGCAAACTTTGTTAAGTGAGTCTGCGTGCTTTGTTAAGTTTGAGGATTGGTAATAAAAATAGGAGGTACTTACCATGATACATGAATTTGCCTATCTACCTGAAGGGTTTTCCAGGAGGTTACCAATATTAGTGTGCCGTGTGCTGCAGAAATGGACTTTCCAAAACCTATAGCACATGGTGTCCTGGACTTTCCGAAACCTATAGCACAAGTCTATCTATTTGTTAATATTCCGATGAAGTCTCGTGTCATAAGAAAGTTCATGAATTGAAACCAGCACTGGTCAAATGTTAAAGAACCAGCAAGTGTGTAGACTTACCATGTAGTATTTGCGACACTTGAATTCACAATAGCTTGCCCATCCAATCGGTACATCTATAGTACTAATAATATTGGGTTGCATGCATCATAAATTATTGTTGTATGCATCATGATAAAGGGTTTTTTTCTCCTTCATAATACTTGGATTAAAATGTGGAGGTAGAGTTCTATTTATTTTCTTTCCGTGCTGCGAGCCAAAATAGTCTTGTTCTTTGATTTCATCTAGTAATCATCCTAGGGGAGACCATTGCCTTTCCCAAATAACATTCAGGTCAGGTCTGGTGGTGTGGTAACCAAAGGAAGTTGCTAACCTGTTCTGTTTTTCACAATGTTCAGATTATGGTATACGGGTAATCATCTAGTAATCATCCTAGACTAATTACTCAATTAAAAGAGAAGTGAAACAGAGCCGTTGTCAATGTTTTAACAATGTTCAGATTCATTTAATTGGTTTCCCTGTGTTATATTGAAGACTACAATATGGTTTATGGTATACGGGTACACAGCCTACTTTCTGCAATTAGTACAGAACACTGCTAGTTGCTCTTAATAATAGTTAAATTTGTCAGAACATTGTATCTTGTTTACACTGCTAGCTGCTTATTGTTTAATAGTAATAGTTAAATTTGGCATTACAGAACACTCCAATTAGCACATCCATAGGACAGAACAGAGCATAATACATCGCTAGTTGCTTTTAAAGTTGCTATTTCTGAATTCTGTTTCTAGGCCAATATAGTACATTTTATCTTTATCAATATCTTGACTAACTATCCCTAAAAAAAGATCTTGACTAACTATATTTCAATATGGCAGCACGCGTAATTTTTCCATTGTACCCAGCCATGAAGAAGGCGCCCACCCATGAGCTATTAATCATTAAGTATCAGGAAAAACCTAGTATTTATAATCTGTACGTACAGATTAATAAGCAGTGTACATATATTTAGTTATCATGCAGATGCTGGTTATGCCTTTATAAATTGCAAAAGAAATGTGTAACTTGGTTCTACGTTTGAGATACTAATTCTAAATTTCTGATATATTTTTCTTTGTATGGCCTGAATAGTAAAGCAAATATTGGTCGTTCGCACAACTCATTTTTATTTCTCTTATACCTATGACACTGTATTCCCTACGGGCATTTTTTTTTGGAAACAAGTGTTGGAATATTGACTGCTGGTATCTATGCACAGTAACTTAAGTATGTCCCTAGGAACACTAAATGCTCAGCAATCTTACAGAGGACTTCTATGCCACATCCGTGGCCACTGCTGGGAGTCGATTGGTGGTCATAATGTTCCTAAATGCTACTTTTATAGATTAGATAAGTGTATTCTTCTTTTTGTGCTCTTGTGTGTGTGCAGTGCAGATATGAATTATGCCTGTATTCAATTTCTTAATTGAACATTCTAATAATTGAGACTTCTTTAACTTCTGTAGGAAGCAAACATAAGGAAATGAACCATGAAGCCGGCGATCCGCGTCAACGGGATGTTTTAGCTTTCGTTTTGTATAACTGATGTCTCATACTTGCGTCTTTTTGTTGTCCTTCTGTAAACCTGATGTATGGTGTCTTGTCTTGGTGCTTAGAACAGACTGAACTGTATGTATGTGACAATTAGTTAATGGAATAAAAATGGTTTGGTGCACCTGATGTGAACCTGATGTATGATGTCTTGTGATTATGCTTAGAACACATGTACTATATGTATTGACAATCAATACCATATGCTAATTAAAGTTGTGGTTGGCTTATTGGCTGGGCAAAAAACGCCATCAGATTGATGGTCGGCAAAACAAACCCCATCAAACAGTCGGTCGGGAAAGGCTAACACAAGGCCCAACAAAATGTCGGTCGGGAAAGAAATACCCATCTGATAGTCGGTCGGGAAAGGCCCATGGTTACCCTAACGAACTATTGGTCGGGAAAGGCCCATGGCAGGCCCAACAAACTGTTGGTCGGGAAAAATACCCCTTAGCCATCAAGCAGTCGGTCGGGAAAGATATGTCGGTCGGGAAAAGTCTTCCCCGTCTGGACTTTCCCCAACAGACAACATCGGTCGGCAATAGTCTTTCCCAACAGACTGTCTGTCGGCGTACGTTGTTTTTCCAACCAATTTGTGTGTTGAGGATGTAGTGCTGTGGTGTAGTGTGATGTCGGTGCTTAGGTTTGCGCAGCCACCGTTGGTCGGGTCACAATGCCCTGCCAGGTTGAGGACCGGCGGCTGGCCATTGCCGAAGGCGGCGAGGAAGGCGAGGTTGACAAATTTGTAGTTGCCGGTAGCACAGGTCTCCGCCAGCGTGCCCTCGCCATCATTCTGGCCCCAGTAGATGGAAATGCCGCCGGCTTCCGACCCGAGGAACAGCGCCGCCGCTACTGCCAGTACCAGCAGTTGCAGCGGGGACGATGATCTGCCAGCCATTTTGTGGGGCAATCCTTATTGCTTCTGTGTATGACTTGTGCTTTTGTTTCTGTGTATGATGATCTGAGTTTGGGCTCCGATGGGTTGGGTTATATACGAGGTGACTCGTAATGTGAAATCAATCTGACACTCCCCGTATTGTTTATGCTCATACGTGGCTCGCCGGGCACATGGATGGATGAACACATGTGAATGCCTTCTGCTCTCAGCTTCGAATCAACGGCGACGGTGTTCGTGATTTTGAACCACAGCTTTCTTGTACTACTTGAACGGAATAAGGTGCAAGGCACCAGTCCAGAGTAAGAAAAGGTGATCAACCGGGTTGTTTGAATAAAATTACTGAACACAAAAGGCCAAATGGAGAGGTGATGGTGATCGATCGTACGAACGACGCCGGACGGGACGACGACCCGCCGAGCACACGCAGGCTCGCGGGCGGAGCAGTTCAGACTCGCAACAGTTTTCAGAGCTAGTGTAGGTGCAAATATACTGCTGTGGCTCAGCGACCTCTGGCGTGAGACAGGGGGAAGGAAGGTTGACACCATGTCAAAACACACTTTTTTTCATTCTTTTTTACAAGGTTTTTAAAATTTGTAAATATTCTAAAAACATGTTCACCTACTTTCAACAAAATCATGTATTTGAAATGTGTTCATTTATTTTAGAGTAAATATTAAAATATTTTGAAAAGATAGAATTTTGAGATCTACAAAAAATAAAAAGGAGAAATAAAAAAAGAGGGGGAAAGCCAAATGAAAATTTGTTATAGAAAATCAAGGTAAAACCGCTTTGTCGCTTATGCGACAAGATATCGGCATGTCGCACAACCCAAACGCTTCTATGGGCCGGCCCATGGAGCCGGGTTTTTTTTAATCCATTTCGTCCATCTTCTAGCAGCTTTCATATTTCCTTCTGGTTTTGTTTGTTTCTTTTCCTCCCGTGCACAAGAAATACACGTGGCACCTTTCTTCTTTCTTTTCCCTTTTCTTTCCATTATTTCCCCCTTTCTTCTTTCTTCTTTCTTTTTGCTGGTCTTCTCATGTACAGGTTGCACCCATTGTACGAGTTGAACTTCCTATGGTGTACAAGTTGCATCGTTTAAGGAGAACACGTTGCACCGCACGCGGGTAAAGGTTTCATCAGAAATACCAGATGCAATGGAGGGAGCACATGTTGCACCATGTCAGGGGTATAGATTACCCTAGGGAGTACAAATTGTATTATGCAGGTAGTACAACTTGCATTGCGCGTGGAGCACAAGTTAGATATGAAAGTACATGTTGTATTGCACGGAGAGGACAAGTTGCATTGTGCAGGGAGTACATGTTACGCCAAGGAGTACAAGTTGTACCGCATGGGGAGAGCATGTTATATTGCATAGGGAGTACAAGTTGCACTACGTGAGGACTACATGTGTCCTTTCTTGGGAGTACATGTATGTTATTCTGGAGACGACAAGTGACGGAGCAAAATACCGTCAGATCCCTCGGTAGGGTTCATGATGAGATCAGAAGTACCGGAATGGAACCTGCACACAGAATTTACCCAGGTTCGGGCCTCCGAAGAGTAATACCCTACATCCTGCTTCTTCTTGTCATTCATGGTAAGGGGATACCTCGTGCAGAGGATTACAATGGCATACGGTATGTCTATCGAGAGTATAGATTTGAGATTGGATGGATGAATGAGGGCCTAGACCTCCCTTTATATAGACAGGAAAGGTCTAGAGTATACATGGGGTTAGATGAGGCCAGTTCCGTCGCCACCCTCAAACTTGGAGAACACACACATCATATTCGCCTCCTTAGGACTTCCTTATGTTCTTGGGCCTGGTGGGCCCTGTTTGTGAACCATGGCCGGACTCCCTTATGTCAGGTACCCTGGGTACAGGACCCCATCAACAAGGTTGTAATAATATATTTGAAAGCATAAATTGTGTTTGGAGAAAAGTTCGTTAAAACCTGCCAACATTGGATCAAATTTCTACAAAGTTATCGCCGCAGGGGATGCAATCGTGACAACGGTTTACAGTTTGGGCACTTGGAGTAGTAGATTTTCATTCAAAAAAATGGATTAAAAAGCACATGCGCCAACCCAATGGAAAAAAAATCACCAAAACTCTTTGGTCCCGACAAATGGCTCACATACACTGTGCCACTTATTGCCACGAAGGAGTTTGGGAGTGCCATTTGCAAGTGGTGTCCCTCAACTAGTGATTTCATTTTTAAATTCGTATTTCTTAATCTTATAATTACATCTTGTTGACACATGATAGGATCATGTAGCCAAATTTTTGGAAGAAAGTTGAAAGATCAAAAAGAACATCGCTTTGGTACCCTAGCTTCGAAGTGGGCAAACCTAGCTGCTCCCCTCCCACTTTATCGATCGCCAATACATTCTAATGTGTGACGTATAAGGGACTCAACAATCACGCATGCCCTTGTATGAAAGAAAAATCATTGAAATTCTTAATTGGGCAACCCAGTTAGACACCTCATGTGTGATTTGGAGGATCTATAACGCAGGCAGCCTAGTATCGAAAATGCCACTTGATCAGGATCCCTCTATGGAAGACAAAAGCAAACATCAGGTTGGTGAGAGCCCTATTTGATGCACTTTGCGCCAAAATGTCAGGGTGACATACAGGAGGGAAGTAGTGTCGCGACTGGGTCAGGACCATACTGACCAGGCTTAAGCTACTATAGCGGCGGTTATTGGTTTTCTACTATTCACACATTTTTTGAAATTTTCTAACATTATTATTTTTTGAATATGTACAAATTTTTGAACATTTTGAAATTTCAAAAAACAATTATAAAAATATGAACATTAGCACAGTCGCTCACTATCCCTCGTGTGTCGCTGTAGTTTGCTTGCTCTCCTCCTGTTTTCTTTGGTTTCTTTTCATATTCGTTTTCTTTTATTTTTCTATGTCTTTTTTTTTCTCATTTCTTTTCTTTCGTTTTCTTTCTTCTTTTGTTATACTTTGTTTTCTTCTCTTTAATTCACTGATTTTCTATGTTTTTTTTCTTTCATCATTTTTTGGGTTTTCTTTTCTTTCTTTCTTGATTTCTTCATATTCTTAACTTTTCGTTGCTTTCCTGTTATTTTATTTGTTGGTTTCAATTAGTTTTAGTTTCTGTTAACACATGTGTACTTTTTCTCAGTATACAATGAATATTTTTAGCACCCACGTGAAACATTTTTTAACATACTTGGACATTTTTTTTAAAAACATGATGTATATATTATTAAATACATGTTATCAACACATTTATAAACATACAATATATTTTCCAAATACGCATTGTACATTTTTAATGGCAATGAACATTCTTGAAAACTATACGAACATGTTTTTACATTGCATAAATATTTTTAAATCTTCATAGACATTTTCTAGAAATACCTGAATATTTCCTTAAAATGTCATGTGCATTTTTGTAACGGAAATAATAAAATGAGCCTACTGGAATTTTTCTATATTGTATAAACAGTTTTTAATATGTCATGAACAATTTTGAAATGGAAATAAACATTGTTTTAGTCTACTTGAACATTTGATTGCATTGCATAAACATGTTTTAAATGTCGCAAACATTTTTTTGAGTCGCTGATTTGTTTTCTGCAATATGTCACATATATTTTTCAGTTGTATGAAACATTGTTTACATTATGTACACATTCTTTGAATGTATACACTTTCTCAAAAATGTGACAAACAAATTTTTGAAACTCATGAACATTTTTGAAAATATAACATGTATTTATTTGAAATTTTGAATTAAGGAAACAACTTATTGCATTGTATTAACATTTTTATGCCAGGTATATTGTTTAAACATGTGGAAAAAAATTAATGTCGCCAACATTTTTCGTACAACTGATTATCATTTTGCTATAGACGTTTGCATTTTCAAATGCATGATTAACATTTTTAAAATTTTGTTTAAGTATTTTTTAAGATATATGTTTAGAATAATTCGCAATAGAAAAATAGTAAAAAATAAAGCAAAAAGGAAAAAACTGAAAAAAAAAACAAAACGGTGGGTGAAGTCAGCAGGACATGGCCGCATGTTTACTAGATCGGCCCAGCAAGGAATCCCTTCAGGCGACCGTGCATTAGGAGTTGCTTTGGGCGGCACATAGCCTCACCCTTGGCAAATACAGTAATGGGTATTAATGGCCCGTCCATTGTTCGGCTCCCTTGATCCGGCCCATGCATGCATGATGCATCCTTGGATTCATTCATGCATTTTTTCCCCTTCATGTATCCTCTCATTCCTCTGTACATCAGTACATGTATGCCTCTACATGTACCAAGTACCTAGCACTTGACTTGTAACCCTGCAGATTGCCCATACCCAGTAGCTAGCAAGTACCGAAGTTCAATACTTGCTACTCCCTCTGTTCCTAAATATAAGTCTTTTTAAAGATTTTAGTAAAAACTGCATACGGATGTATATAGACATATTTTAGATTGTAGATTCGCTTATTTTGCCTCGTACGTAGTCCGCATTGAAATCTCTAAAAAAAACTTATATTTAGAAACGAAGTGACTAGCTACTATCGGCCGCAGCGCTGAGTGGGGCGACCTCGCATTGATTTCCACTCAAATAATCCAAGACTGATTTTGCAGTGACCTGGATGCATTCGCCCATCGATGATCTATCCATCATTCGAAGCTCCAATGGAGGAGCTCCGTCCCAGCGCAGCCAATCCACTTAGAGCAAATATAATAGAGCTGAGTCAGCTGGCTATAAAAAATAAACTAGTATATTCTTGCTTAATTGAAGAAAAAAAAAGAGGTAAATACACCCGAAGTCATAGAACTTGCACGCGATGATCAGTTTGGTGCATAAACTTGTAAAATACGTGTTTTTGATCATCAAACTTGCACGAGCATTCATATACGGTCACATTTCATGTACACGGATGTATCCATGGCCTATGTAGCATTCCAGTGTGGCCAGGGCCCACTGTCATCCGCTGTAGCATGTAGATCTGCAAAGAAGCCTTTGGCTTTTTTATTTTCATATTAAGCCCCTAAAAATAAAATGAAAAAAAAGCGATGTGGGGCTTTCAAGCTGCAACGTACCCTAGTAGTCTCACGTGGACAACCACCAGACTACTGATCATTCATGTCTATATAGCACGACTAATTTCTGTATCGTATAAACATTGACTGAAAATAAATTTTACAAGAAATGTAACACGGAAAAAATGAGCACCGTGGCTCGACCATGTGACCTTGTGGTCAAGGTTAACTAAGATTACCACCGACAACACAACACGTCCAGATGTAAGAAAACAATTTATATTCTTGTGTTTGTGACATTCAAAAAATATTTATGTGTTACAAAAAGGGTAAGCTACATTTTAAAAAGTTTCAAAAACTTGTATTTGAAAAAATGTTAATCAACACAACACGTCTAGATTAACATTTTTTCAAATACAAGTTTTGAAACTTATGTGTATTGAAACATATACTTCATATGATACACATATGTTTTGATGTTTTAAATACTCCAGTATACATCTATGTTTTGATACATATATATTTTAAATACTCCAGTACACATCTATGTTTGGAGTATTTCAAAAAATATATGCTTAATACTTTTAAACATATGATAGACATTTTTTTCAAATACAAGTTTTGACACTTTTTTCAACTATGTTTTTAACATTTTTGGATGGTACGAAACATTTTTAAGCTCCACAAACAGTTTTATACATTGTATAGGCATTTAAAAAATGCCATGACCAGCTTTTTGTAATGCATGAGCATTTTTAAAATGCAACGTATCATTTTTAATTACACAAATGTGGTTTACAATGTTTAAACATTTTTTTAAATGCCACACACCATTTTTGTAACACATAAACATTTATTAAATATCACAAACACAAGAATATAATATTTTTTCTTACATAGAACAAGAAGGAATAACAGCACGAAAAATATTGATCCCATTTGGATATGTTGTGTTGTCGAAGCCCGGTGATAATCTTAGTTAACGTTGACCACGACGTCACATAGTCGAGCCACGGTGCTTCCTTTTTTGGGGTTACATTTCTTGTAAAATTGTTTTTTCGGCCGTGTTTATATGATATAAAAATTATCCGTGCTACCTAGACATGAATGATCATCGGTTTGGTGGTTGTTTACCCGAGCCTAGTAGGGGCACGTCCCTAGTTCGTAACCGAACCATCCCTTGTTTTTCCATTTTATTTTAGGGGCTTTATACATAAATAAAAAAATCATTTTATTTTAGGGGCTTAATAAGTTAAAAAATAGGTGCATAATACGTAAATAAAGGAAAAGCCTGTAGATCTACAATGCGTCGCGGGCTTACAGTGGGCCTTGGCCATGCTGGCATGCCACATAGGCCACGGATACGTCAGCGTACATGGAATGTGACCGTATATGAACGTTTGTGCAAGTTTAATGACCAGAAACACGTATTCTACAAGTTTGTACACCAAACTGACCGTCGCGTGCAAGTTCTATGACTCTTGATGTATTTACCTCAAAAAAAAGGTAAGCGGGCTCTTGGTGAAGAGCCGGCTCTAGCACGTGCTTCTAGGCACTTTGTGAGAGTGAGAGGTGGGCCATATAATAAAAAAATAGTATACTCTTCTACTCAACTATTGTATATATTGGCTATAAGATGGGCTATATATGACATGGCAATGGCTGATAGCCAACCGTTAGCTATACTAACCATGCTCTTTAAGACTGATTAGTTTTTTTTTTGAGTCCCTAAGACTGATTAGCTGGAGCAATTATTCACGATCCACCGGAAAAGCGGGCGGCTCCTCAATCCGGCTTGTCCTCTTTAGTTTAATTTCGGCCCGACGAGCCGTCTGATCGAGAGATCAGACCTGGACGGCCCACATCAGTGAAGCACACGTGAAGAACCAGTGTATTATTCACCCGCAAAAAAAAAAAAGAACCAGTGTATTATTAAGCTTGGTACTCGTTGGTACCAGCTTGTGCACGCTGTTATTGATCGCGAAAAAAGTGTGTTCCAATGTCGTACAGCACATTTCCAGACTTCCACGAACAGATAGACTGGTACTTAGCACAAGTTCTGAACCCTATCTGCGCATGCAGTACGTACCCAGGAAGCAATCTTATCCTCGCACACACACATGAGTGTGTGATTCGTTGAGGAGTTGAAACTAAGAGGACTGCGGCATTGCTCGTTAACTAAACTCTCCTTCGGACGACTAGCCGTTGAACTTTGAGCACGACGTCCGGAGTGTCCAAGTCACTACTTGATCCTTGGACAATGACACCGCAGGTCATGAATGGCATGCTTAGCCGTGCACCGGTGCACGCCTGGTTCTTGGATAAGAAGGCATCATTCTAGTTTGACAGACAGGGATCACTGTCGTTGGAGAGACGGAGCTTTCCACGACAGACAACTTAAACTATCAATCTCGTATCAATATATCCTCCATGATTAATAATTTTCGTGAGGGATCTTATGGAGGGTCTCACCAATAATATAAGGGAACGACCCAATTTATAGACTGGGCGCGTTCGTTCCCTGTTGCTGCAGTCAGCCATGATGGATCACTATGGCTCCATCAATTAACTAGGTGCTGCTAACTGTACGACATGATCAGACTTTAAGCTAAATAAACCAACGAGATCAACGTCATTTTCAGATAGTTAGATACCACTAACATGTTGGTACCTGCAGGGACTGACAAATTAACTCTTGCCTTGGCAGTTCATCAACAGAATTCTCTGCGCCGTAATGGAATGGGCAGTGCGAGCTCCTTCTAATCTTAATTAAAAAATGTCAAAAATGCTTAAAATCTGACATAAGAGTTTTAAGCATGGCAAATCAAACGCTTTTTAGGCAAATTATGTGTAGCCAGCATGACAATTTCCTTCAAAGAAAAACTGAACATGTCAGGATTTGCCACCCTTCATCAAAGGGAATTGCAAAATTTGGAACTATAGCTAGTGTCTTACTCGGAACACATCGAGATGTTTCTTGCAAAATGCCATGCGAGACGACTCTTGCGTGCCCGTATTCCCTAGCGTACCAATGATCAACCGAATTGCAGCAGCAATCATTCAAAATGTCAGTATCATAAAATTAAAGCGGCGACAGTTGAAGAAATTCCAATATATATAATCCCTCTCTCTTTTCCCAAAAGTCTGAGGTTGCTCCCTTGTCACGGCTCGGACCTAACTAATGCCATGGGCGTCAGGAGAAAGGGAGGAGCTATTAGCATGCGTGGAAGTTATATTGGGCCGGAAGCTATGGCCTATAGCTTGTACGTACTCGTTGGTGTGTGTTCGCTTGCAAGACACAGCATGTGTGTTTGGTAGGATGCATGAAGGGTGCATGAGAGTAAAAGTTCCCTTCTCGACCCACTTTTATGTGTTTGGTAGAGTGTATGAAGGGTGCATGAGTCCACACTAGCTCAATACAAATACACTAGGAGCATACATGAAGAGGGGTGTTGAGATGGGCATGCACGAAGAGGAAACAACTATACTAAGATGAGAATGCAACCAAACACACCCCGCATGGATCAGCATATCCATGCATGCTGCCGCCAATAACGACGGTCCTCTTGCTGCCCACCGCTAGTCCTTGCTAATTATCTAGAAACGAACCGAGCAAGATCTGCGGACCAAGCTCAAACGGAGGGTTGTGACTTTGGCGT
Source organism: Triticum aestivum (assembly GCF_018294505.1). Lineage (NCBI taxonomy): Eukaryota > Viridiplantae > Streptophyta > Magnoliopsida > Poales > Poaceae > Triticum > Triticum aestivum. The sequence continues at coordinate 7,648,874 of NC_057813.1, forward strand.
TATTAGAGAGAGCAAGGAAGAAGCAATGTGCGAGAATTTCCAATCTGAGAGAGGGTGACGCCAACACCAAATTCTTTCATCGGAGGGTGAACGCGAGACGTAGGAAGAATCACATTCACAGGATACAACACAACAATGGTTGGGTTACAGACCATCAACAAAAGGAGAACTTGATCTATGAGCACTTTTCCAATGTTCTTGGAAAAGGGACCAGGAGGTCCATGGACTTCAATTGGGATGAGCTGGGCCTCGAGGACCAGGACCACGAGTTGGGCGAGCTTGACTCCACCATCACCGAAGCGGAAGTTAAAGTTGCGATTGATCAGATGCCATGCGGCAAGGCACTGGGGCCGGACGGCTTCACTGGCATCTTCTTCAAGCACTGTTGGCCCATCATCAAAGTGGACTTGATGAATGTCATCCACTGTTTTGACACCCTCCACACGGCCAACCTCAAGTGGCTTAACTCGGTGAACGTGGTACTTCTCCCCAAGAAGGAGGGAGCAGAAGGGATCTCTGAATATATACCTATAAGCCTTATCCACGCTGTTCCTAAGATCGTCGCTAAGGTGCTTGCCAACCGCCTCGCCCCTCACATGCACTCGCTCATCTCCAATGCGCAAAGTGCTTTCATCAAAAGGAGAAGTATTCACGACAACTTCATGTATGTGAGGGGTCTTGCTCGCAAGCTGCACAAAAGTGAAACGCCTTCACTCCTCTTCAAGCTCAACATCCGGAAGGCATTTGACTCGGTCCGACGGGAGTACATCATTGATCTTTTGCAGAGAAGAGGGTTCCCACCCAAGTTTCGCAACTGGATGACCGCCTTGCTTCATACGTCCTCCTCAAGGATATTGCTCAACGGAGTGGTCGGTCCTCCGATCTTGCATCATGCGGCCTTAGACAGGGGGACCCTATCTCACCGTTACTATTTGTCATCGCGATTAGCCCGCTGCAGAAAATCCTCAACCTTGCAACCACCCATGGTCTCTTCCATAAGATTCGAGGACGGAGGGCAATATTCCGCACTTCCCTCTACGCCGATGATGCGGCGGTTTTCATGGCCCCTATCAAGGAAGATATTGAGAACCTCTCAAAGGTGCTCACCTGCTTTGGCAACGTGTCGGGCCTATGCACCAACTTTCAGAAGAGCTCGGTTGTCCCAATTCGTTGTGAGGCTATTGATCTAGATGCGATTCTTGCTAGCCTGCCGGCCACCAAGGTTGCCTTCCCCATCAAATATTTGGGTCTACCACTTTCGGTTTGGCAGCTTCGGAAAGGGGACTTCCAATTCCTTGAAGATAAGGCGGCGGCACGACTTGTGCCATGGGATGGGCAGAACATTACGACCATGGGGCGATGTGCTCTTGTCAAGTCAGTCCTCACTTCGCAGCTGACCTACGACATCATCTGCCTCAACCCTCCTGCCAGCACACTTCATAACTATAACAAGATCCAGAGGGCTTTCCTTTGGGCGGGCACGGACAAGGCCACCGGGGCCAAGTGTAAAGTGAATTGGCGCAATGTTTGCCGCCCAACCGACCTTGGGGGCCTTGGTGTCATTGACATCACCAAGTTTGTGCGGGCGCTACGACTTAGATGACTATGGTTCGAATGGAAGGACCCAACTAAGATGTGGGTTGGCCTTGACAACCCTTGTGACAAGATGGACCGGGCTCTCTTCTACGCGTCTTCGCACATCATCATTGGCAATGGGGCCCGTGCACCTTTCTGGGATTCACCTTGGATCAATGGGGTGGCGCCCTTGGACTTGGCACCGCTCATTTTTTATATCTCCTCGAGAAAAAAGTGGAAGGTCCGAGAGGCCATGCATGGCGATGCTTGGCTTGAAAAAATTAGGTTACCCATAGACTGGACAATGGAGCACATTACACAAATTGTGACTCTTTGGGCTCGCTCTCGGTATATTCACCTTGTGGACGGAATCCAAGATGACATTATATGGAAGCATACGACAAGTGGTCACTACTCTACGACCTCGGCATATAAGGCTAAATTCCTTGGCGCCACGGGATCACCCATGGGCCAGACGATCTGGAAGGTCTGGGCGCCCCCAAAAGTCAAATTTTTTGCATGGCTTGCAACTCAAAACCGACTTGTACGACGGATAGGCTCCAGAAGCGAGCTTGGCCAAATTGCGGTTTATGTCCTGTTTGCAAGCAGACTAATGAAACGGTGGATCACCTCTTCTTCAAGTGTCATTTCACTAGGAGACTTTGGGGCATGATCAAGGACTGGCTTGGGCTAGACTGCATGGACACTTCTCGCTGAAATGACGAGCGCTCCATCAAGGATTGGTGGATCAACATGTCCGAGAAAAACGTGGCAAATCGGAAGGCAATGGCAACCCTCACCATGCTGTCTTGCTGGACTATTTGGTGTGAGCGAAATGCTAGGGTGTTCCAACAAAAAACGACGCTACCATCCATCATCTTTGGTAACATCAAGCACTACTAGAAAAACGGCTATAGCTAATATGAACATTAATGGCGCAATGGCGCACTATATATAGGTACACCATTAAACTCCAAATATTAATGGCGCACCACATCCACGGTGCATCACTACTAACAATTTTTTTTATTTTTTTTTAAAAACTAGTAATGGCGCACCAGGGGATAGTGCGCCATTACTAGTTTTAACTAGTAATGGCGCATCACACCCTCGATGCGCCACTACTAACAAATTTTTTTTATTTATTTTTTCAAAGTTAGTAATGGCGCATCGTGGGTGTGGTGACTAGTAATGGCGCACCACACCCATGGTGCGCCATTACTAACTTTGACCAAAAATTCCACCAAATGCACCCCCCAGTGGACCGCCTTTTCAGTTTTAAAAAAATAAAAGAAAATGATGAAAATGTCAAAAAAAAGAAAAAAAGTTTCCATGTGATATGTGGTCTAGTTGTTGGGAAAATTTATAGATATGAATTTCGAATTTATTTACAAAATCTCTCTGTAATTTAGTAAAATGGGCATAACTTTTGCATATAAACTCAGATTAAAAAGTTTTTTATATGAAAAATCATCTAGTCGAAAAGTTACATCCGAATTCAACCGGGGGAACCCCGTTGAAGATTTTCAAAATCCTAAAAAACCTAACAAAAAAAGTTACGGGGCTTTCAAGATCTGGAGAGGCAAAAAAATTAAAAAAAAATCAAACTCAGTAATGGCGCACCTGCCCATGGTGTGCCATTACTATCTTCCCTCCTTCAAAATTCAAACTATCTTAAAAAAATAAAAAATAAAGTTAGTAATGGCGCACCTGCCTAAGGTGCGCCATTACTATCTTCCTGTTGGGGAACGTTGCAGAAAATAAAAAATTTCCTACGGTTTCACCAAGATCCATCTATGAGTTCATCTAAGCAATGAGTGATAGGAGAGAGATGCATCTACATACCACTTTGTAGATCGCGTGCGGAAGCGTTCAAGAGAACGGGGTTGAGGTAGTCGTTCTCGTCGTGATCCTATCACCGGAGATCCTAGCGCCGAACGGACGACACCTCCGCGTTCGACACACGTACGGTCAGCGTGACGTCTCCTCCGTCTTGATCCAGCAAGGGGGAAGGAGAGGTTGATGAAGATCCAGTAGCACAACAGCGTGGTGGTGGATGCAGCAAAACTCCGGCAGGGCTTCGCCAAGCTATTGCGGGAGGAGGAAGAGGTGTAGCAGGGGGAGGGAGGCGCCAAGACACAGGGTGCGGCTGCCCTCCCTCCCCCCTCCTTTATATAGGTCCCCAGGGGGGGTGCCGGCCCTGGGAGATCTAATCTCCCAAGGGGGGCGGCGGCCAAGGGGGTGGAGTGCCCCCCAAGGCAAGTGGGGCGCGCCCCCCACCTAGGGCTTCCAACCCTAGGCGCAGGGAGGGGCCAAGGAGGGCACACCAGCCCACTAGGGGCTGATTCCCCTCCCACTTCAGCCCACGGGGCCCTCCCGGATAGGTGGCCCCACCCGGTGGACCCCCAGGACCCTTCCGGTGGTCCCGGTACAATACGAGTGACCCCGAAACTTTCCCGATGGCCGAAACAACACTTCCTATATATAATTTTTTACCTCCGGACCATTACGGAACTCCTCGTGATGTCCGGGATCTCATCCGGGACTCCAAACAACATTCGGTTTGCTGCATACTCATATTCATACAACCCTAGCGTCACCGAACCTTAAGTGTGTAGACCCTACGGGTTCGGGAGACATGCAGACATGACCGAGACGGCTCTCCGGTCAATAACCAACAACGGGATCTGGACATCCATGTTGGCTCCCACATACTCCTCGATAATATCATCGGATGAACCATGATGTCGAGGATTCAAGCAACCCCGTATACTATTCCCTTTGTCAGACGGTATGTTACTTGCCTGAGATTCGATCGTCGGTATCCCAATACCTCGTTCAATCTCGTTACCGGCAAGTCACTTTACTCGTACCGTAATGCATGATCCCGTGACCAGACACTTGGTCACTTTGAGCTCATTATGATGATGCACTACCGAGTGGGCCCAGTGATACCTCTCCGTAATACGGAGTGACAAATCCCAGTCTCGATCCGTGTCAACCCAACAGACACTTTCGGAGATACCTGTAGTGCACCTTTATAGTCACCCAGTTACGTTGTGACGTTTGGTACACCCAAATCACTCCTACGGTATCCGGGAGTTACACGATCTCATGGTCTAAGGAAGAGATACTTGACATTGGAAAAGCTCTAGCAAAACGAACTACACGATCTTGTGCTATGCTTAGGATTGGGTCTTGTCCATCACATCATTCTCCTGATGATGTGATCCCGTTATCAACGACATCCAATGTCCATAGTCAGAAAACCATGACTATCTGTTGATCAACGAGCTAGTCAACTAGAGGCTCACTAGGGACATGTTGTGGTCTAAGTATTCACACGTGTATTACGATTTCTGGATAATACAATTATAGCAAGAATAAAAGAAAACTATCATGAACAAAGAAATATAATAATAATCCTTTTATTATTGCCTCTAGGGCATATTTCCAACAGTCTCCCACTTGCACTAGAGTCAATAATCTAGTTACATTGTGATGAATCGAACACCCATAGAGTTCTGGTGTTGGTCATGTTTTGCTCGCGGAAGAGGTTTAGTCAATGGATCTGCGACATTCAGATTCGTATGTACTTTGCAAATATCTATGTCTCCATCTTGAACATTTTCACGGATGGAGTTGAAACAACGCTTGATGTGCCTGGTCTTCTTGTGAAACCTGGGCTCCTTGGCAAGGGCAATAGCTCCAGTGTTGTCACAGAAGAGAGTGATTGGCCCCGACGCATTGGGTATGACTCCTAGGTCGGTGATGAACTCCTTCATCCATATTGCTTCATGTGCTGCCTCCGAGGCTGCCATATACTCCGCTTCACATGTAGATCCTGCCACGACGCTCTGCTTGCAACTACACCAGCTTACTGCTCCACGATTCAACATATACACGTATCCGGTTTGTGACTTAGAGTCATCCAGATCTGTGTCGAAGCTAGCGTCGACGTAACCCTTTACGACGAGCTCTTCGTCACCTCCATAAACGAGAAACATGTCCTTTGTCCTTTTCAGGTACTTAAAGATATTCTTGACCGCTTTCCAGTGTTCCTTGCCGGGATTACTTTGGTACCTTCCTACCAAACTTACGGCAAGGTTTACATCTGGTCTGGTACACAGCATGGCATACATAATAGATCCTATGGCTGAGGCATGGGGATGACACTCATCTCTTCTTTATCTTTTGCCGTGGTCGGGCATTGAGCCGAGCTCAATCTCACACCTTGCAATACAGGCAAGAACCCTTTCTTGGACTGATCCATTTTGAACTTCTTCAAAATCTTATCAAGGTATGTGCTTTGTGAAAGACCTATGAGGCGTCTCGATCTATCCCTATAGATCTTGATGCCTAATATGTAAGCAGCTTCTCCAAGGTCCTTCATTGAAAAACACTTATTCAAGTAGGCCTTAATGCTGTCCAAGAATTCTATATCATTTCCCATCAAAAGTATGTCATCTACATATAATATGAGAAATGCTACAGAGCTCCCACTCACTTTCTTGTAAACGCAGGCTTCTCCATAAGTCTGCATAAACCCAAACGCTTTGATCATCTCATCAAAGCGAATGTTCCAACTCCGAGATGCTTGCACCAGCCCATAAATGGATCGCTGGAGCTTGCATACTTTGTTAGCATTCTTAGGATCGACAAAACCTTCCGGCTGCATCATATACAGCTCTTCCTTAAGATAACCGTTAAGGAATGCCGTTTTGACGTCCATCTGCCATATCTCATAATCATAGTATGCGGCAATTGCTAACATGATTCGGACGGACTTAAGCTTCGCTACGGGAGAGAAAGTCTCATCGTAGTCAACCCCTTGAACTTGCCGATAACCCTTAGCGACAAGTCGAGCTTTATAGATGGTGACATTACCATCCGCGTCCGTCTTCTTCTTAAAGATCCATTTGTTTTCTATCGCTCGCCGATCATCGGGCAAGTCAGTCAAAGTCCATACTTTGTTTTCATACATGGATTCTATCTCGGATTGCATGGCTTCTAGCCATTTGTTGGAATCTGGGCCCGCCATCGCTTCTTCATAGTTCGAAGGTTCACCGTTGTCTAACAACATGATTTCCAGGACAGGGTTGCCATACCACTCTGGTGTGGAACGTGTCCTCGTGGACCTACGAAGTTCAGTAGCAACTTGATCCGAAGTACCTTGATCATCATCATTAATTTCCTCTCCAGTCGGTGTAGGCACCACAGGAACATTTTCCTGAGCTGCACTACTTTCCGGTTCAAGAGGTAGTACTTCATCGAGTTCTACTTTCCTCCCACTTACTCCTTTCGAGAGAAACTCTTTTTCCAGAAAGGATCCGTTCTTGGCAACAAAGATCTTGCCTTCGGATCTAAGGTAGAAGGTATACCCAATGGTTTCCTTGGGGTATCCTATGAAGACGCATTTTTCCGACTTGGGTTCGAGCTTTTCAGGTTGAAGTTTCTTGACATAAGCATCGCATCCCCAAACTTTTAGAAACGACAGCTTAGGTTTCTTCCCAAACCATAATTCATACGGTGTCGTCTCAACGGATTTAGACGGTGCCCTATTTAAAGTGAATGTAGCTGTCTCTAGAGCGTATCCCCAAAATGATAGCGGTAAATCGGTAAGAGACATCATAGATCGCACCATATCCAATAGAGTGCGATTACGACGTTCGGACACACCGTTACGCTGAGGTGTTCCAGGCGGCGTGAGTTGTGAAACGATTCCACATTTCCTTAAGTGCGTACCAAATTCGTGACTTAAATATTCTCCTCCACGATCTGATCGTAAGAATTTTATCTTTCGGTCACGTTGATTCTCTACTTCATTCTGAAATTCCTTGAACTTTTCAAAGGTCTCAGACTTGTGTTTCATCAAGTAGACATACCCATATCTACTTAAGTCATCAGTGAGAGTGAGAACATAACGATATCCTCCGCGAGCCTCAACGCTCATTGGACCACACACATCAGTATGTATGATTTCCAATAAGTTGGTTGCTCGCTCCATTGTTCCGGAGAACGGAGTCTTGGTCATTTTGCCCATGAGGCATGGTTCGCATGTGTCAAATGATTCATAATCGAGAGACTCTAAAAGTCCATCAGCATGGAGCTTCTTCATGCGCTTGACACCAATGTGACCAAGGCGGCAGTGCCACAAGTATGTGGGACTATCGTTATCAACTTTACATCTTTTGGTATTCACGCTATGAATATGTGTAACATTACGTTCGAGATTCATTAAGAATAAACCATTGACCATCGGGGCATGACCATAAAACATATCTCTCATATAAATAGAACAACCATTATTCTCGGATTTAAATGAGTAGCCATCTCGTATTAAACGAGATCCAGATACAATGTTCATGCTCAAACTTGGCACTAAATAACAATTATTGAGGTTCATAACTAATCCCGTGGGTAAATGTAGAGGTAGCGTGCCGACGGCGATCACATCGACCTTGGAACCATTCCCGATGCGCATCGTCACCTCGTCCTTCGCCAGTCTCCGCTTATTCCGCAGCTCCTGCTGTGAGTTACAAATGTGAGCAACGGCACCGGTATCAAATACCCAGGAGTTACTACGAGTACTGGTATGGTACACATCAATTACATGTATATCACATATACCTTTAGTGTTGCCGGCCTTCTTGTCCGCTAAGTATTTGGGGCAGTTCCGCTTCCAGTGACCCTTCCCTTTGCAATAAAAGCACTCAGTCTCAGGCTTGGGTCCATTTTTTGACTTCTTCCCGGTAACTGGCTTACCGGGCGTGGCAACATCTTTGCCGTCCTTCTTGAAGTTCTTCTTACCCTTGCCCTTCTTGAACTTAGTGGTCTTATTGACCATCAACACTTGATGTTCTTTCTTGATTTCAACCTCTGCCGGACTTCAGCATTGAAAATACTTCAGGAATGGTTTTACCATCCCCTGCATATTGTAGTTCATCACAAAGCTCTTGTAGCTTGGTGGGAGCGACTGAAGGATTTTGTCAATGATCGCCTCGTCCGGGAGGTTGATCTCTAGCTGGGACAGGCGGTTGTGCAACCCAGACATTTTGAGTATGTGCTCACTGACAGAACTGTTTTCCTTCATCTTACAACTATAGAACTTGTCGGAGACTTCATATCTCTCGACCCGGGCATGAGCTTGAAAACCCATTTTCAGCTCCTCGAACATCTCATATGCTCCGTGTTGCTCAAAACACTTTTGGAGCCCCGGTTCTAAGCTATAAAGCATGCCGCACTGAACGAGGGAGTAATCATCAGCACGTGACTGCCAAGCGTTCATAATGTCTTGGTTCTCTGGGATGGGTGCTTCACCTAGCGGTCCTTCTAGGACATATGCTTTCTTGGCTGCTATGAGGATAATCCTCAGGTTCCGGACCCAGTCCGAATAGTTGCTGCCATCATATTTCAGCTTGGTTTTCTCTAGGAACGCGTTGAAGTTCATTGACATGAGCGTTGGCCATTTAATCTACAAGACATATTTTGCAAAGATTTTAGACTAAGTTCATGATAATTAAGTTCATCTAATCAAATTATTTAATGAACTCCCACTCAGATTTGACATCCCTCTAGTCATCTAAGTGTTACACGATCTGAGTCGACTAGGCCGTGTCCGATCATCATGTGAGATGGACTAGTCATCATCGGTGAACATCTTCATGTTGATCGTATCTTCCATACGACTCATGTTCGACCTTTCGGTCTCTTGTGTTTCAAGGCCATGTCTGTACATGCTAGGCTCGTCAAGTCAACCCTAAGTGTTTATGCATGTGTAAAACTGTCTTACACCCGTTCTATGTGGACGTAAGGATCTATCACACCCGATCATTATGTGGTGCTTCGAAACGACGAACTTTAGCAACGGTGCACAGTTAGGGGGAACACTTTCTTGAAATTATTATAAGGGATCATCTTATTTACTACCGCCGTTCTAAGTAAATAAGATGCATGAAACATAATAAACATCACATGCAATTATATAAAGTAGTGACATGATATGGCCAATATCATATAGCTCCTTCGATCTCCATCTTCGGGGCTCCATGATCATCTTCGTCACCGGCATGACACCATGATCTCCATCATCATGATCTCCATCATCGTGCCTCCATGAAGTTACTCGCCAACTATTACTTCTACTACTATAGCTAACGGTTTAGCAATAAAGTAAAGTAATTACATGGCGTTAAATCATTGACACGCAGGTCATACAATAATTAAGACAACTTCTATGGCTCCTGCCGGTTGTCATACTCATCGACATGCAAGTCGTGATTCCTATTACATGAACATGATCTCATACATCACAATATATCATTCATCACAACTTCTGGCCATATCACATCACATGACAATTGCTGCAAAAACAAGTTAGACGTCCTCTAATTGTTGTTGCATCTTTTACGTGGCTGCAATTGGGTTCTAGCAAGAACGTTTTCTTACCTACGAATAACCACAACGTGATTTTGTCAACTTCTATTTACCCTTCATAAGGACCCTTTTCATCGAATCCGCTCCAACTAAAGTAGGAGAGATAGACACCCGCTAGCCACCTTATGCAACTAGTGCATGTCAGTCGGTGGAACCTGTCTCACGTAAGCATACGTGTAAGGTCGGTCCGGGCCGCTTCATCCCACAATACCGCTGAAGCAAGAAAAGACTAGTAGTGGCAAGCAAGTTGACAAGATCTACACCCACAACAGATTTGTGTTCTACTCGTGCAACAGAGAACTACACATAAACCTGGCTCATGATGCCACTGTTGGGGAACGTTGCAGAAAATAAAAAATTTCCTACGGCTTCACCAAGATCCATCTATGAGTTCATCTAAGCAACGAGTGATAGGAGAGAGATGCATCTACATACCACTTTGTATATCGCGTGCGGAAGCGTTCAAGAGAACGGGGTTGAGGTAGTCGTTCTCGTCGTGATCCTATCACCGAACGGACGGCACCTCCGCGTTCAACACACGTACGGTCAGCGTGACGTCTCCTCTGTCTTGATCCAGCAAGGGGTAAGGAGAGGTTGATGAAGATCCAGCAGCACAACGGCGTGGTGGTGGATGCAGCAGAACTCCGGCAGGGCTTCGCCAAGCTATTGCGGGAGGAGGAAGAGGTGTAGCAGGGGGAGGGAGGCGCCAAGACACAGGGTGCGGTTGCCCTCCCTCCCCCCCTCCTTTATATAGGTCCCCAGGGGGGGCGCCGGCCCTGGGAGATCTAATCTCCCAAGGGGGGCGGCGGCCAAGGGGGTGGAGTGCCCCCCAAGGCAAGTGGGGCGTGACCCCCACCTAGGGTTTCCAACCCTAGGCGCAGGGGGGCCCAAGGGGGGGCGCACCAGCCCACTAGGGGCTGGTTCCCCTCCCACTTCAGCCAACGGGGCCCTCCGGGATAGGTGGCCCCACCCGGTGGACCCCCGAGACCCTTCCGGTGGTCCCGGTACAATACCGGGTGACCCCGAAACTTTCCCGATGGCCGAAACAGCACTTCCTATATATAATTCTTTACCTCCGGACCATTCCGGAAGTCCTCGTGACGTCCGGGATCTCATCCGGGACTCCGAACAACATTCGGTTTGCTGCATACTCATATTCATACAACCCTAGCGTCACCGAACCTTAAGTGTGTAGACCCTACGGGTTCGGGAGACATGCACACATGACCGAGACGGCTCTCCGGTCAATAAACAACAGCGGGATCTAGATACCCATGTTGGCTCCCACATACTCCTCGATGATCTCATTGGATGAACCACAATATCGAGGATTCAAGCAACCCCGTATACTATTCCCTTTGTCAGACGGTATGTTACTTGCTCGAGATTCGATCGTCGGTATCCCAATACCTCGTTCAATCTCGTTACCGGCAAGTCACTTTACTCGTACCGCAATGCATGATCCCGTGACCAGACACTTGGTCACTTTGAGCTCATTATGATGATGCACTACCGAGTGGGCCCAGTGATACCTCTCCGTAATACGGAGTGACAAATCCCAGTCTCGATCCGTGTCAACCCAACAGACACTTTCGGAGATACCTGTAGTGCACCTTTATAGTCACCCAGTTACGTTGTGACGTTTGGTACACCCAAAGCACTCTTATGGTATCCGGGAGTTACACGATCTCATGGTCTAAGAAAGAGATACTTGACATTGGAAAAGCTCTAGCAAAACGAACTACACGATCTTGTGCTATGCTTAGGATTGGGTCTTGTCCATCACATCATTCTCCTAATGATGTGATCCCGTTATCAACGACATCCAATGTCCATAGTCAGGAAACCATGACTATCTGTTGATCAACGAGCTAGTCAACTAGAGGCTCACTAGGGACATGTTGTGGTCTAAGTATTCACACGTGTATTACGATTTCCGGATAATACAATTATAGCATGAATAAAAGACAACTATCATGAACAAAGAAATATAATAATAATCCTTTTATTATTGCCTCTAGGGCATATTTCCAACACTTCCCGCCTTCAAAATTCAAAATAAATAAAAAAAGTTAGTAATGGCGCACCTGCCCACGGTGCGCCATTACTATGCCGTATATATGGTTGGGCGGGGTCCTCTCCTCCTAACCTCTTGATTTTTCTCCTCCACTCCATCTCCTCCTCTCCTCCACTACATCTCCCCTCCTCTCCTCCACAATAATCCCCTCCTCCTCTCCGGCCACCTCCTCCCCCTCCTCCTCCTCCTCTCCGGCGACCTTCTCCTCCCTCCTCTCCTCCCCTCCCCTCACGGTTTCTCCTCTCTCCTCTCCGGTGAGCCCCTCCTCCCTCCTCTCCTCCCCTCCCCTCACGGTTTCTCCTCCCTCCTCTCCCGTGAACTCCTCTCCGGTGACCTCCTCCTCCTCTCCGGCGATGTAGGCCAGCTCCTCTCCAATGACCTCCTCCTCCTCTCCGACGATGTAGGCGAGTTCCTCTCCGGTGACCTCCTCCTCCTCCCTCCTCTCCTCCTCGCGGTCTCTCATCGGCCCTCCTCTCCGGCAAAAGAATGTACAAGATCCAAAAATGAGAACAAAATTTGAAAAAATATCGTGCAAAGAAAGAGCAAAAAAAGGGCAAAAAAATCACGATCCAGATCCAAATTCAAAATTCAAAAATAGCAATGGCACACGATGGGGGTTAGACGGTGCACCACTACTATTTTCCCGCCTTCAAAATTCAGAAAAAAATCACAAAAAAAAGTTACCAGTGGTGCACCTGTAGCAATAGTAATGGCGCACTACAAGGTGCGCCACTGTTACCTGCAATACTAATGGCGCACCAGAGGTGCGCCATTAGTATTTGTTACTAGTGGCGTGGTAATAGTGGCGCACCTATAGTGCTCCATTAATAGCCAAAATAGGTGCGCAACTAACAGCCTTTTCTCTAGTAGTGAAGAATGAGGCTAGGCTTTGGATCGCCGCCGGCGCGAAACACTTAGGAAACATCATGCCGCGAGAGTAGAATCTATGAATCTTATCTTACTTTTCTGTTGTAAAAGCAACTCTAAACTTCTTTTTAATTAATGGCTGAGGCAAATCTTTTGCCTCCGTTTCGAAAGAAAAAAACCCGGAGCACCTGTTCATATGCGAATCGTCCAAGGAGAAGAAGAAATATATGTTTTTTTTTGGGGGGGGGGGCATCGGTCCCCTGGCCCCAACATAGCTCCACCACTACTCGATTTGTTCTGAAGCTCAAGTTGATGGCTGGAATTATTTTTCTGGTGCCGCATGGAATTAAATTGTTTTGTTTGGTAGGCAGGAGGACCGCCTGGTTAAGTTAAGCTAATGGCGAGGCTGCTAATTATGTTAATTAAACTAACGTGTGACCGCGAAAGGAGCAAGGAATCGAAGGTGGCGTCGCCTAGCTTGATGTTGGTCTGCAGCTGGTCTCTTCTCATCATGGCCATATAATCTTTTTTAATTTGCAAAGAGCCCTAGGGTTTATAACGTTCCCTAGAGCCAAAAACAAAATGCTAAGGATTGTTAGTTTCCCTAGGGTCCGTTACAAAACGCTAGCCAACCTGAAATTCCCCTAGGGTGCATTTACAAAACTCTAGGTAAACTGAAAGTTCCCTAGTGTGGTGCTTCAACCCTAGGGATTTTCTTGTACCACCTGGCCTACATGGCATCGTTCCCTACGGTCTTAGCTAATACTCTAGGGGAACCTTGGCTTGCGCGGGGTGAGAAAGGTTCTGCTTTCCTCTCGTTCCCGCCATACGACTTCAATTTTCCTTTCACAATTTTGTTTTGGCGCTCTTTCCCCTCTCGTAACCCACTGACAATCTGGCCCAGCTATCCTCCATCCATCGTTATCTTCTTCCTCGTGAGTTCCTCCGCAGAACACATCTTGTCTCTTCACTATTGTTCTTCTTGCTGGAGCTCTCGAGTCTCGACTGGCCCGTCACTGCTGCTCAAACCCCCTCCTTCTCCCGTCCCACCAACGCGCTCTTGTACGCCCATCCAAGCCACACAGGACCCTAGATCTTCTCCACCATCATGTTCTCTCCCTTGCTGGTTCATGGTTGTGTGGTCAGATCTGAACGGGGCAGCTAGCTGCAGGGCCGTGTCGACCTCACGCCGCCTCATCCTCTGTGTGCTACCCACAGGCCGCAAGCCATCTCCTCCTTCCACGACTACCACATCCGGAACAACCATCATTTGCATCTGCTCCACTGCAGTTCATTGGTATGGTAAGACATCTACTTGTCCTCATCTACATGGCTGATTCACATTGCAACTTGACGATCTCTTACAGTTATGTGTATATAGGTCTCCTCTCCTTGTTATTTGATACCTTTTTCACATCGCCTATGATCTATGGATTTTGGTGCTGCTAGATCTGAGGGGGAATAGCCTGTTGCTTTGCTGCAACACCTCCCACCTTAATGATGTTCGTGGAAATGCCACATAGGTGAGAACAACCAGCGTGTGCAAGTAATTGATTATGGATTTTTGGTATGTGCTCTTTATATTGTGCTATGGTGCCCCGTACTATCCTTACCTTGTTTGGGGAAATGCCAACTAAAAGTCGAGAGACAAGTATCTTAACATCTTACATGTGCAAATTATTGTATTGGTCTCGATGGTACTTACAAGCTAAGACTTTTCATACTTATGCTGTACTAATTAGTCTTGTGTATGTGTGCTATATCAGTGAACATTTTGCATTCAATTTCTGTAAATTGCTACCAGCCGGTCAATTTTCCAAGCAACCACCTTTATTGTTAGGTTTTTTTAGCATATACATTTGGACACAAGTTTTGGCATCAATCTAATTAATTTTGTTGTTCATCTAAAACCATGCAGGTTCAGATTGATGGTGAAGAGAGAGGATAACGTCTTTTCGTAAATGTTTGATGAAGCTTAAAGGCTGTAGTTTAGTTTAGATTAGATTTCACTTCAATGGCAGGAGTAGTGTCAAGTTAGAAAATTATGTCCATTGCTCTTTGAGAATGTAATATGTTTTCACACGATTGTGTATATGTATAGAATGATTATGTTGTGCCCAATATAAATTTAAAAATTTCATCTTTCATTTGGTTTTGTCCTGTCACATTTTTACTTGTACTATTTACATTAAAAAGTGAGAAAAATAACAACATGGTTACATGAAAGCTATGGAATTCCATATTAAAAAAAAAACATATGCAATGATTATCCCTAGGGCCGGCTGACCCAAAGGAAAGTTACTTCACACGTCATCAACCTTTCCACATGTACAATGGTTCCCTAGGGCATGAAACCCAAAGGAAACAAAGTGCTCCCTAGGGTATAATCAGCGAACCCAAGGGAAACTAAGATTTCACCACCAATCTAGCCCTAGGGCTTTTTCCCTAGAGTATACACTAGGGAAACCTTGTTCCCTAGAGTTCTTGCCTTCTTCCTTAGGGTATTTGGCCATAGGCCTCCCTCCTCTCCAGTGATCTCCTCCTCCCTCCTCTCCTCCCCTCCCCTCACGGTTTCTCCTCTCTCCTCTCCGGTGAACTCCTCTCCGGCGATCTCCTCCTCCTATCCGGCGATGTAGGCGAGCTCCTCTCCAATGACCCCCTCCTCCTCTCCGATGATGTAGGCGAGCTCCTCTCCGGTGACCTCCTCCTCCTCCCTCCTCTCCTCCTCACGGTCTCTCCTCGGCCCTCCTCTCCGGCGAACTCCTCTCCGGCAAAAGAACGTACAAGATACAAAAACGAGAACAAAATTTGAAAAAATATCGTGCAAAAAAACGAGCAAAAAAAGAGCAAAAAAAGGGCAAAAAAATCGCGATCCAGATTCAAATTCAAAAATAGCAATGGCGCACGGTGGGGGTTAGACGATGCGCCGTTACTATTTTCCCGCCTTCAAAGTTCAGAAAAAAATCACAAAAAAGAAAGTTACCAGTGGCGCACCTGTAGCAATAGTAATGACGCACTACAAGGTGCGCCACTGTTACCTGCAATACTAATGGCGCACCAGAGTGCGCCATTAGTATTTGTTACTAGTGGCGTGGTAATAGTGACGCACTTATAGTGCGTCATTAATAGCCAAAATAGATGCGCAACTAACAACCTTTTTTCTAGTAGTGAAGAATGAGGCTAGGCTTTGGATCGCCGCCGGCGCGAAACACTTGGGAAACATCATGCCGCAAGAGTAGAATCTATGTATCTTATCTTGCTTTTCCGTTGTAAAAGCAACTCTAAACTTCTTCTTAATTATTGGATGAGAAAAAAAATTTGCCTCCGTTTTGAAAGAAAAAAAACGGAGCACCTGTTCATATGCGAATAGTCCAAGGAGAAGAAGAAATATACGTTGGGGGGGGGGGGGGGGGGGGCATCGGTCCCCTGGCCCCAACATAGCTCCGTCACTACTCCCTTTGTTCTGAAGCTCAAGTTGATGGCTGGAATTATTTTTCTGGTGCCGCATGGAATTAAATTGTTTTGTTTGGTAGGCAGGAGGACCGCTTGGTTAGGTTAAGCTAATGGCGAAGCTGCTAATCGTGTTAATTAAACAGATAAGTAATCTTGGTGCTCATGATCATATGCATGCCTTTTTTCAGGAACGTGTGTGATCGCGAGAGGAGCAATGAATCGAAGGTGGCGTCGCCTAGCTTGATGTTGGTCTGCAGCTGGTCTCTTCTCATCATGGCCATATAATCTTTATTTAATTTGGCTTGATGTTTGATCACCTTGGCTACTGATGTGATGATGCGATGCACGGCACACGGCAGCTCTCACTCTATCGGCAGATGAACCTTGGGTACTGACGCATTAGTCAAAGCACGGTCACAACGAGCTAGCACATCACATGCATGCATGCATGCATCCAGGTCAAACACTCCAACGACCTGACCAAACCGTTGTCGACCCTCTTCTGTTGCGTTTAAAACGTTGTTTTCTTGCTGTTTTGGATAACAAAGCACAACGCCCTTAAGCAAGCCCAGAGCCCTCAACCCAACTCAAGTAGTCACTAGGTTTGTTTAATTATCTACTAAGTATACTATACATTTCAACAATAATAATTAACCTAGCTATGGAAACATCAGTGGGTTGCGTTCGTTGACCACCCTCTCAAAACATTTTTCTCCCTTGGATCCACCCCGTTGGGACAGGTCTGCCCCATCCATATCCATCCAGAGTGCCAAGTTAGCTCAAGAATATGACACGCCATCCACCCGGCAAACACCAGCCGTTGCATCCGCATGTTCTGGCTCCACCTCCTCGGTTCCTCCATGTCCTCCGGTAATGGAGTGGTTGCCGGCTACATTCACGTCTACCCTCCCCCCATTAGGTTAAGCATGGTTGCCACTTGCCAATATATATACGGTGATATTCGTTGAATTGTAAACACGACGTCCAGGGTCAGGGTGTCCTGCAGGGCATGAATGGCATGCGTAGCCACGCACGCCTGGTTCTTGGATAACAAGGCATCATTTTAGTTTGTAGAGACGGAGCTTTCCATGCATGACAGATAACTTAAACAATCAATCTCAATCGTACTAATATGGCTTGACTGATTATTTTCGTGAGACATCTTGTGGAAGTTCTCATCACCAATAATGTCGGCGTCGGCGGGATCTCTTCTCCCATGGCTCGCTGGATCTGGCGCGGGCGGATCGCGGCAGTGGTTGGCAGCGCGCTAGAGGCGGGGCGCGCCGCCGCGGGCTTGGGGGCGACGGCAGTTTGCCCTGGTGTGCGTGGGAGTCCGCTCGGGGCTCGCGGTGGTGGCCGTCGGCAAGCGGTGGCGGGCGCTGGGCTCTCGGTAGCGCTTCGTCGTGTGCAGGCGGCGATGGTTCCTGTGCGCGGTCGGCGGCTCCGTCTCTGACCCGGACGGCGCGGGGATGGCGGCGGCCCGGCGTGGCCGGCGATCTGGATGTGGTGGTGCCGGCGGCCCGCTGATCTGCCGGTGCTCCAGGGTTCTGCCTGGTGGTGCTGGTGGTGACGGTGGCCCGTGCACGAGAGTTGGATCCCTTCGAACTGATCTGGGTGAAAACTTGCCTTCGGCTTCTGATAAGGCCAGTGGCGGCGGTGCTATCTGCGTCGTTTCCTTCTTGAAGGCATCGCTGTGGAGAAGTTCAAGGCCACTCTCTGCTATCTCTGGGGGAAACCCTAGATCGAATGAGGGCGGCGCTCTGGTGTCGTTCCTCCCTTGGGGGCATCATTCTTGGAGGTACACACGTGATCGAGGGACCAGAGGATGGATTCTTTGGTGGAGCGGTGCTTCATCCTACACACTGATGGCGACGGATCTTGACGGCGTGGCGCAGTGCAGATTCGGAGTTCGCTGTGCGAGGATGGACTCGCGCAGGAGGACGACGCTGTCGGGCGTCGTGGTGGCGTCGATGGCAGAGAGACCTGACACGGTACATGCAACAGTACAACTCTGAAGATGGATTGGTGGCAGGTGGATGCGGCGGCCTCATACCCGGCAGGCGTCCTGGTTGAGGAGTGCGCCGGACTGGTAGGTGCCCCGTACCCGGTAGGCATCCTGGTTGGGACCTCAGGTCTTAGATGTTTAGGTTTGGCTGCGATGTCTGTTTGATATTAGGCCCATACAATCTGCGGCCCTTCATCATTTGGATAGGTGTAGCAACAGCTGTTGCTTAGATGGTGGCTTTAGTCTTGCTATGTATGGCTTTGTAAGACCTTGTGAGAATAATTAATAAAGTTTGCGTATGCATAGCCCAGATGCAAAGGCCGGGGGCCATCTTCCTTTTATATATAAAAAATGAAACCAACGAGGTTGGCGTCATTTTTTTTTCCGAAGGTAAAGGGAGTTTATTGCATGGGTATGGAGGTCACAAGTCCTCGATACAAAGTGGAACCAAGCCTAGCCAAACAGTAGTGGCACACTCAGTGCGGCTATATTACTTAACCAATTCATCAACAACTCTATTTTAAAGCTCTAACGTAGCCGTATACACTTTTATTTTGAAGATGCATGCACTATTTTCTTAAGAAAAAAGAGAGAGTATAATGTTAGCGACGACACGACGGATACACCACCAAAAGACGGTGTACGCCTGTACTCGCAAGCGTTCCAAATTCCAAACATAATTGTGATTGAATTGCTGCAACAACAGCAACCTTTCAAAATGTCAGTGTCATACGTACCATGCTGACAGTTTAATATGTTCTCCCTTTTTCCTAAAAGTTTCATGTTGCTTCTCTGTCACGGCTCTGACTAATGCCACGGGCGTTAGGAAAGAGAGAAGAGTTGGTATCATGGAAGTTATACTCCTCGGTGTGTTTTCGCTTGCAAGACCCAATATCAGCATATGCATGCATGATGCAACGAATTTTTTTGGAACGAAGGCTCAAGAAAAGCCCGGCTTTAAATTAACAAAGCCATCAACCGGCCATGAGTACAAGATAGCAACTTACAACAAGAAAGAGGAAAGCGGAAAAAAAGATACAATGTGCTCCGCAGAACAACTCGAAGGCAAAGATCACACACCACTCTTGCCATCCAACGATGCAAAGCCAAAAACTAGCTAACCTACGGAGGCGCCAGGAGGAGGGCACCACCATTCATGATTTGTGTCGCTGGCTGCCACCAAAGGATCAAACAGGGCAAACATGATCTGACTCCACCGCCGCAAAGGGCCCCTACCCTACCATCCGGGATCGACGGGTGCCGCACCGGCGGCCGACAGAGTGATTCACCCTAGAATCCAAATCAGAGTGCCCCGACTGCCAAAGGAGAGGCACAAGGGACAAACCCACATGAAACGGAGAACGGTCCACCAAAACACCATCGTCGGCAGCAGCAAGGCAAAACACCGAACGAGAGTTATCGGACGCAGACGCTGAAACCACGGAGAAGGCGAAAAGGATGTGACACCATGCCCCTGGTCAAGGATAGGAATCGCCACGCCGAAGGCCTACCGCCGGCATGGAGGCAGGGACCCCAATCCCCATGAACCAGCTGCTGGAACCCTCCACACCTGGAGCAGAGAAGGATGTCGTTGATGATATCAGGCCACCACTTGCCTCCCTCGAACCACACCCAACTCCACCACCACTCGATCCATCCCCGGATGATACCCTCAGGAAGGAACACGCCACCAAAATGCTGTTGTCGCCAGGAAAAGGGGACCTGAGGCTTTCACCTGAGCTCGTGGACGGGATGGAACCAGGAGGAGTCCCACCGAAGCCTCCAGCAAGGTAAACAACGCACAAAGGCGCCGCCTTCGGTGTGGCCGCCGCGCCGGCCAGGGGTTTCCCCCGGATCCGCCCCCAAGCACCAGATCCGCGAACCCGACGCCGAGATCCAGCGACCAGAGCCGCCAGAAGCCGAGATCGGCGCGAATCGGAGTAGATCGAAGTTGAAGACGCCACTTCTCCAGGGCACAAACGACTGGCGAGGAGTCGCCGCAGCAGCCGACGCCCGCCGCCTCCGCGCCGCCCTCACGGCCAGGGAGGCGGCCCACCTGCACCCGCCGACGCCACCCGCCGCACAGGCCACGTCGCGCGCCGCCGTCTGGGGCCGCCGTCCCGGGAGCCGAGGCCCTCCACACAAAGTGAAGCCGCCGAGATCCCCGCCGCCACCTTCATTAGAGCCGTGCGGGCTCGCCGAGGTGCTCCTCTGGCGGCGGCGGAGGGGGGGGGAGGGGAGGGGGCTAAAGTGTGGCGGCTAGGGTTGGCCCCCGAGTCGCCGAGTCGCCTCGGAGGAGACGACGCGGGGGAGGGGGGAAGGGGCGAGAGATCCACTCTATTTGCTGATGCAACGAATCCATAGAAGAAGAAAATGTTGCAAGGAATCGGAGCTGTCAAAAGATGTCGTTGCCTGGCTTGACGTTGGTCTGCACCTGGTCTCGACTCATCATGACCAGATAACCTTATTTAACTGGCTTGATGTTGATCACCTTGGGCTTGGCTACCGATGATGTGATCATGCAGTGCACGGCAGCTCTTGCTCTCTGTGCGGATGTACATGTCACTCCGAGGCTGACGCATTGGTCAAAGCACGGTCACAACAAGCACATGCAAGCCGTGCCCGTGCTGACCGGAGAGTTGACAGTCAGTGACGTTTAAGACGTTGTGTTTCTGGCTGTTTTGGATAACAAAGCACAACATCATCTCAACATGTAAGGGTTTGGGCGATCCAATCAGTGAGTAGTTTATTAGGTAACGATCGAGAACCATGGTCAAGAAGAAACTCCAACGCTCGCAAGCCCAACTCAAGTAGTCACTGGAGTGTTTAGTTAGCTGGCAACCATATGTTTTGACAACGATTATCAACCTTCTCCCGGGGAACAACGATAATTAACTATACTCTTACTATCTACTCGCCTATCGAAGTTCTGTTTAAAAACCTCATACGGGAACTTGTATAGAGAAGGATTTCCCGCGGCGCAGATGGAATTTGATATAAGGAAGGAAATCAAACGCGTTGTTTGAGAAGGAAAAAGGGTAACTAGAGAAAAAAAATCAAAATAAGCTCTCTTTGAATAAAAGCCATCCGTTCCATCGACCAGCCTACGAGCATCTTCGGTACTATAATGAAGGACGTTGACACTCGACAGGAAGCTTTTGAAAACGCAGTGCACCCAGGTAAATAAGGAACAAGATGAATACAGAAGTTAAACGAGCTCCGAACCTGCCCGGAGCGAGCCCCCCTTAGAGGCAAGTGAAGTTGGTGAGCCGTATGATGGGCAACTATCTCCTGCGGTTCGGAGAGGACTCAGCTGTTAGTTAGTACCCCCTTGGTTTCGGGAGCAAGAGAACTTGCTCAAGCATTGCTTTATGAAGCTGCTCAAAAAAAGAAGTTAGCTGCTCATGAGAAGGGGTTCTAGGAAAATGAACCATATTGCCCCTAGTTGTGTTAATCGAGCTATGCTCTTCTTCAACGCTCCGCGCCTTCAAAAAAGTAGTTTTGTTGCTTGCGCTTTAATTTAGGGGAAAAAAGCCGCCCCGCCACTGCAGGCAGGTTAGTTCCTCTGTCGTTGCCGGAGAGTTCTTGGCTTTGCAGATAACTTCCATCTCGCCATAGACGAAAAGTACCCAATTTCATGCTCATATCGAAAGACGAACAACGACTTCCGGGGTAAAACGGAGGGCATTCTTTCTAATATTTTAGATAGAAGAAACATTTCTTCTATCTAAAATATTAGAAAGAATTTTGCTGATTTATTTATTGCTATATGCAATTTATGGAATTGTTCAAGTAGATAAGAGAAGCTTGTGGGGATCGTCAAGAACAAACTTAGACCAGTTCATATTTGTGCCCCCAATCACGCTGCCTATGTGAACAAATTCTAAAACTTTGCATAAGCAGCTTAATTAAGTAGAAAAACCGCACCAAAAAGTAGATCATATGGCCTTTCTTTCGCCAAAATCAAGTAAAGCCCTGAAAAGAATGTTGAGCAAATGAGTTTAAGGGGTGGTTTTCTGTTTACTTTTTTTCAGCCTACGTCGTCTCTCTTCCAGAACCTCACACCAGTGAATTATTCTATTCTTCTCCTTTGGTTCAGTCTGTGGGAAAATCAGAATTCACCATTGAATCCTGTGGATCAGCTCCATTCCAATCTTTTAATAATAATCACTACTTGTATCTCTTTTGCTTCGCTTGGTTGATTAGTTTCTCAATGAAAAAAAAACTATTTTGTGAAATTGCCTGCAAAACCGCCTTGTGAGCGTTAGCGTCAGCGTCAGCGCCATCTCCCGATGGATATTTTTTGCGCAGGAAGATCATGGCAGCTAGACTAATTTGAGATTAGATCAGTGTCATCTGTAGCCGTTGCGCTTCCGTACACGCGCATACGTTTTTTTGCTGGGACGGACACGGATTTCTCTCTAAAGGCGAAGAAAAAGAAGTGGACCTAACTTCGTAGGATACTCTGATAGACTAGTCGAATGGCAATGGCCTAGTGGTTGTATCTGCTTGCCGATTCCTATTAAGAATACGAGAGTGACAAATGAGATGGAGATCTTGGCTAGATTCTGGAAAGGCGGAGGAAATAGACTTTCTTGCTCCTGCATCATTCTTGCTAAGGGCATCTAAGGAACTAATCAAAGGTTATGAGCTGAGCTATTGAGAATAAATAAGTTGATTCAATCCTTTTGGATTGATCCACTTAACCACTGGTTTTTGGTCGCACATACATTTCTTTAAAAAAAGGTAAAGCCAAGAGAGATATAAAAACTGGTGCTATTGCAGCTACACCTCTCGCTTTGTCAGGTATACTGTGCAGTGAAATTGCAAGAATCACTTTATACGCTATTTCGAAATCGAATGAATTGCCGACGCCGCCCTTCCTCACCTGCCTGAATGGAATGAATATCTCCTTCGTCTAGTCTAGAAGGGAAAAAGCCCGGCAAAATAGCCCCGTAACTTCGGGAGAAGGGATGCCCCCTCACAAAAGGGGGCCGCAGTGACCAGGCCTCAGGATGTGCGCTCTCTTTTCAGGATTGAGAATGACGACACAGCCTGGAGGGGTTGACCAGGTCATTGATACGTATAATATCCAAATACCAAATACGCTCAGTGTGTGATCCACAGAAAGAAAAAGAGTTGTTTTGGTGAACATCAAAGAAAAACGCGTGAAACTTTCTGAGGTTAAGAAAATAATAACAGGGCGGCTTTCTTAGACTCGGCTCTATAGCACTTGCTTAGTACTATTATCTACAGAAGGGAGGAGCCGTATGAGATGAAAACTATTGGCAGCAGGTGGAGACATTTCTTTGGCCCCCTTCCAAATAAATGCGGGCACGGTAGAGCTCACAAAATAACCTTCGCCCCCCTTTTTTGTTATGGGATGGTGGTTCCTATCTATCAACTAAGGTTATAAATTGATTCTATAAGAATCTAGTAGATCACGCACCTATTGTATTTAGTGTGATCTTGTGGGAGAGCAAGGAATCGCAACTAACTCTTCAAATGAAGAACTTATTTCCCCACACCTATCTCTATGAAACTTCCTTCATAGTTAGGAGAGGTTTTTTTAGCTTTTTGTGTCTTTTAGCGCAAATCCTTCTTTTCGGAGACAAGCACATATTACCGTAACCTAGTGATTAATATATCCTGTTGGTACTACTTCGTCGAGTAATCAATCCTTTTTCCATTCTTGTTCTGAGGTTGTCAGCTTCCTGAATTGAATAAAAGCACTGATATCCATATAATCCTACAATTATGCTCTATTCTCTTGAAGAGAAGACACTTGAACTTCGTCATGATTAGTGATTACTTCAATCCATACCCCTATGGAATAACAAAAAGCAAGGGCAGAGGGACCTGGATCCGGAACCATACAATAATTCGTAGGAACCCACACCGGATAGAGGGCCGTCCCTTCCATAGGTGGCTGGAAACAAGTGTTCGTGCCAAGGTTTTGAGGGGGATAGAGAGGGTTATTTTTGTGATTGGGTCTTTTAGTTGCTTTGCTACTAGAGGTCTAGGTGGTCAGGGGTTTAAAGGGCTCTTGCATTTCCAGCGGTCCCGACATAAAGCCTCCCTTTTTTCCTTAATACCCCTTCCTCCTCTTCCCAACCATCTTGTCCTCCTCTCACTTCACTAATGCTCTTCTTAACTTCTTCAGCTAATTTTGATCCTTCGTAGCTTTGTTTCACTTCTCCTATCCAATCCGGCAACAACTTGCTCACAAGGGTGCAACCACTGAATTTGTAACGCCGGCCTTGCGGCGGCAAAAGGATTAGGACGTCCCCCCATGCTAAGGTTCCCTGCGGTCCGGCCGCATTAGGTTAGGGAGCTGGGCGATAATAGCTCCTCCGCATCCCAAGCGCGACCAGGAAGATCATGGCAGCTAGACTAATTTGATATTAGATCAATGTCATCTGTAGCTCCCTGGTAATGAACTTAAAAAGAGACTGCTCACCGCTGAGAACAAGACCTCTCTTTCCGTTTCTGTTAATTCACCAACGTTACCGACCACAATGAAATTTCTAGTAAGAGGAAAATCCGGCAAAGTATCAGAAGCATATTACAAATGACTAATCCCCCCGGTATCAGATGTGGTACCAAACCTCTAATCACACCTGCTTCCTTATGATGGTAGTGTCCTTTCTTCACGCTCACCATCTCTGCAGAGCTTAACAAGATAATCCACGCCAACAACCAAAGCCAACAAGCCTTCGCTTAGAAGCTCTTTCTTCATCTAAGCTTTTAGTAACATTAGCTGTCATCAATAGGGTGGAACGCATTAACCAGTAGAAACCTTGCTTCCTGCTGAATCCATGAGCAGGCAAGAGACAACCTGGCGAACTGAAACATCTTAGTAGCCAGAGGAAAAGAAAGCAAAAGCGATTCCCGTAGTTAGCGTAGCGAATCACATAGAGTTGCCCCTACCTGCCAGCGCGCAGATAGATAGGGCGGGCGAGCGCAGGGATGGACGTCTGAGCGGTTGAAAGAGTCGGTCTTGAAAACCGAAGTATTGATAGGAATACCGGGAGCTGGCCATGTTTGAAGTCATTACCCTTAACCGTAAGGAGGGGGATGCCTAAGGCTAGGCTTGCGACTGGAGTGAAGTCGTAACAAGGTAGCCGTACTGGAAGGTGCGGCTGGATCACCTCCTTTTCAGGGAGAGCTAATGCTCTCGGTTTTTCACAGGGGCATCGAATTCTTTTACCAGGGGGTTAGGGAACTCTTGAAGATATCGATAGAATAACATTTCTTTTTCATAAGTTTCAGTGGACGCAGAGCCAACAAGTGCAGTTTTTCAGCGTAAGGTCAGGTTACAGAAAGCCCATTGTCGAATCCTACTCAGCAATTGTCGAATCCTACTCAGCCGAAAAGGGGGTACTTATGTATGGCGGAACGGGCCAATCTGCTGTTCACAAAGCATCCCATGGATGGTAATGGTGCTTCCCCAGCTGCTGTTCCTACTCCTTTGGCTGGTGCCAAATCAGGTGACTTTGAAGTTGAAGCTTGCCCGCAGAACGATGTAACCATGCTGGTGGACCCCCAACCAAGAAATCTACTGTCTCAGAGCGACAGTCAAGCTCGTATCGCGGAACTAGAACATTTCTTTGATTGATAGGTCAGATAGGATACGTCGACTAAAATCCATGTCTCATGGCACGAGGGCCATTGCGAGTTGATGTTGTTGCTTTACCGTCACAGTCTGTCCTCAAGAGAGGCATCCATTCCTGGCCAGACAAAGTTCTTGGCATATGTTGATTGAGTCCCGGGTATAGCTCCCTCACTCGCTCTACTTTGAATCACGAATAGTATGGCCCAAATAGGATAACTGGCGTTGAGCGAAAGAGCACTTTGAGAAGCTCGGGTATCGAGCAACACTACCTAG
This sequence comes from Triticum aestivum, assembly GCF_018294505.1. Classification (NCBI taxonomy): domain Eukaryota; kingdom Viridiplantae; phylum Streptophyta; class Magnoliopsida; order Poales; family Poaceae; genus Triticum; species Triticum aestivum. Next base: position 7,675,175 of record NC_057813.1, read on the forward strand.
TAACCATACCATACCATACATCTACTAAACAGAGGATGACATAGCCAATAAAGGATTGGTAATTCCTGTCAGAAGAAGAATCATAGGAATGAAATAGAACGTGAAACCGTGCTGAGCTCCCAAGCAGTGGGAGGGGAAAGTGATCTTTGACCGCGTGCCTGTTGAATGGGTAGATTCTAGATCGTCTTTCATTTTGTTAGTGAGTAGTTTTCTTATTAATAAGTCAAGTCAAGAGTAAGAAGAAAAAGAAAAGGCTGGTGCTTCCCTTGTTGAGGTAAGAGCAAATGATCTTATTCGCGATTTCCTAAGAATTGACCTTTGATTCTCTTTAAGGATCCAGGAGCCATATAAGGATGAGTTAGCCGTAGGATATGATTCCTTCTTGGGAAGGGAATAAGGGGATCGATGCCTGAAGTTTGTGTTCGCATTTCATCAAAGGAAAAGTGGGCTGTACCCACATGAAGAAAAGAGTTGCTCGTGTAAAAGCAATATCTTCTATTTGACTTATCTAGCCGTGTCAAGTTTTATTACATCGCATTCAGTTCGAGCTAGGCGGTGAAAAGTTTTATAAACAATTTGTACGCGTTTTATTCCTTCGCCCGACATGCTTTCGTGATAAAAGAATCATAGCAACATAGCGTGAGGTTCCATAGGTTGATGAGCTGTTTTTTTAGCCTTTTTCAGTAAGTCCTTAATAGCGAAAAATGCTTTGACTCTAAGGGTTACCTTGGTACCTTTATTCGGATCCGAATGCTTCTCCGATCCTGAAGTTCTCGCGAAGAGAATAAGATGCAGCTCCCCCTCCCTCTGTCTTTTTCCGATTGCGGAAAATGCCATCCAAGTTCGCAAAGGCCAGCGCCGAATCTGAGTACTCAACTTGCCTGACCCGCCTCTTCCACTAGACCTCGTCTTTCAAAGAGCAGCAGCCCTGCAAGCCTAATAGAACCTTGTTTCCCTATTACTTACTTTTATACTTTTCGAGTATATTGACAATTCCAAAAAACTCTATTTCCAATTCTAATAAATAACCCGATCATATCATATCTTGGACCTTTTGAAATACCTTCTTTTTGAACCTTTAGAAAATACCTGCTAGCTATCCCTAGTTTTGTTTAACCGGGGTCTCTAATCCCATTTGCTCCCCTAGCTTTCGTCTCTCAGTGTCAGTGTCGGCCCAGCAGAGTGCTTTCGCCGTTTTTCCCTCGCATCTCGGTCACTTTTACTTTTTCGTTATTTCGTAATCCCCAGAAAAAAACGGAAACATTGCACTTTTATTCGTTTGCAAGTAGTTGAAGAGGGAACAAACAAAGACACTCCCCCTCATCCGAAAAAAACGAGTATTATTTCTCAGCTGGCAACAAAGAAACGCCTAGCAGAAGAAAGTAGTTATTCTTTAAATAACTATACTAAACTAAAAACAAAGAAAACTTTTTTGCATGATTCAAATGAAAAATCTTTCTCAACGATTCCTATTCTACTAACAAGAGTAGACATGGCAATCAATATCAAGATCAGAGCGCGAGAGCAATGAAACAACAAGTCCACCGTCCCTTCACCAGCCAAAGAAAGGAGAAGACTAAACAGCTCAATAGGGTCTCGAGTACGACTATAATACCAAAGCTTGGTGCTTCTACCAGTCAAGCAATTACCACGGGTGGATATTCAATAGGAATACACAGAGAGAACCATCCGGCTGCACTCAACTGCAAACTAAAGGGCTCCTTTCTATTTTATATGTACATGTGCTAAGTTCCAGTTGTTTATTGACCGAGGGAAATCCACTGCATCTCCTTTTATTCAGGATCCACAAAAACAAACGGCCTAAGTTTGAATGCAATTCTAGATCTGAAATAGGATCCGTTACGCGATTGTTACTGTCCATCTTTTTCAGCTCTGCTCCCGAAAAGATAAAGGAAAGGAGACTGAGATAGGGGTTGTCCTTGGTTTTTCCAATCAAAACGGCCTAAGTTTGAATGCAATTCTAGATCTGAAATAGGATCCGTTTCCGTACTTCTGTCTTTTTCAGAAGGTCTACTTACTTTATGCTTCTTTCCAATTTTATGGTGGATTTGATAAGAACCCTTTTTGCTTTATCCCCTATAACGAACACTCATTCCTATCTATTGATAGAAAAGAAAGATCTTCGTCATGGACTTTTTCTTTGTTCTTTTTTTTGCGCCTTCTTTTTTTGAAGGCAAGTGACTTCGCAAACTGCTCAATTTTGCCTTCCTTAAGTCTTGCTTTCCCGAGAGCCCTCATTTCATAAAATTCCACTGGCCAGTTAATTCATTGCTTCAATTTAGTGACGCAAGTAATGGTGGTGTTTGTTGTACTATAGGTACTGGGTTCGTTCTCTCGTTGTCAGTATGTATTGGCCCTTGCCAATTGATTCTGACTTGTTTTATCGAGAGCAGAGGCGCATTTTCTTGCTAACAAGCCATTCTGGCAAACAAAAGAGCTAATTCTATCAAAGAGGAGCAAAGGCTAAGCGGAACTCCTCCCTTCGTGTCTTCTTCCTTTCCAAGCTTGTTGCGGGCCCTTGTTGACGATTCTTTACTGCGACAGCATCTAGGGTTCCTCGAATAATGCGATATCTCACACCGGGTAAATCCGGATGCGTTAAGCTAGTTGGTAAGAGTTCTTGTCATTATTGATAGTGGCCCTAGAGAAAGAGCTTACGCTGATTGTTCTAACTTCATTCATATTTGATTCCGCAACTGAGACCTGATCAATGCTAGTTCAAGTTCACGTAATATTAGGAAATTAGCTCATTAATTCGTTTATTTGCCAACGAAGAGGCCCAAATAATTCGATTGGGGTCGTTGCTGACCCATACCACAGAGTTCCAGCAACTACAAAAGCTGCAAAAAAAAAAAACAGCTAGCTCAGCAGGTTTGGACCCGGGTGAATCAGTTCAGTGAAGGAAGGGAGCCTGCTCCAGTCCCCTTACGAAACTTTCGTTATTGGGTTAGCCATACACTTCACATGTTTCTAGCGATTCACATGGCATCATCAAATGATACAAGTCAGATTTCCCTATTCAGAAAAGGGCAGGAAACAGTGGGTTTTCCCGAGCGACCGATCCTATCTGTGGTCGAACAGCTTGATTTCCTCAAATTCAGGAAGCCAAAAAAAAAGCAAAACTGTTCCAAATTATTTGTCACACGTATGGATGTATCTAGATGTATTTTAGTTCTAGATACATCCATTTCAGCGACGAGTAATTTGGAACGAAGGGAGTAGCAAGTAGCAAACCATCAGTTGGTTACGTTCGTTGACCACACTGTCAACCTTTTCCCCTTGGGCTCACACTACTTGGCACGGAAACCTTGGCACATGCATGGCCCATGCATATCCAGTGCCAAGTTAGTTCGATATTTTTCATTCATTTTCTTGAGGGAAAAAGTTTGCTCGAGAATTGACACGCCATCCACCCCGGCCGGCAAACACCAGCCGTTGCACCCGCATCCATGCTTGCATGCATGTCCTCCTCCCGTAATGGAGTTGTTGCGCGCGCGCTGCATCCGTATCTTATCTCTCCTCCCTACGTTAAGTATAGTCTTCCCTTTCCGGTGGAGATATTTGTGGATTTTTCTCGCGGGAAATCGAGATATTCAAATCAGTACTGCGTACGACACGTCACACATGCATGCAAGTGCAACTACCGCTAAGCTAGCAAACACAGGCGAAGGGAAGACGAATATCTCCTCTGACCTAGTACAAAGTTGGGTCATCTATTTTGGAACGGAGGGAGTAGCTAGCTATAAGGCCATGCACACAGGCTACGATTCCACAAATATAGCACCCCTGCGATTTATAAAGTTGTGTGACCGTATTAGTGTAACCACACATGGATCATTTCATCTGCGTGCAGCTGCTGTTGCTGACAATGGCGTTTGACCTGCTGGGCTGCTGCCGATAGCTTCCCCAGCCGGGAAAGGAGGATGGCGAAAGCAACGAACGATGGTGGCGTCCGGTTGACACAATTGCAACATATAACCACCGGTGCTCTTCAGCTGGCTGGCTGGCTGCTAGCTAGCTGATGTGGTCGACTGGTCGTTGTAGGTTTCTGTTTCTGAAGAAGCACGACTTTTTGAGGACGGATTCAAACAAAGGACTGGTTGCCAATTATAACGGGGGCTGTGGAATCATGCAGCATGTGTATGTGTAAACCCTAAACCCTAAACCCTAAACCCTAAACTTTAAACTTGATTATTACATGTGGGGCCCACAAAAGCTGACGTGTGTAACAGTTGGTCCCAGCCGGCGTTAGACAAGGTGTGATAGGAATTTACCGTATTGTCCCTGGTATTTTTGCATAGGCACCCTTTAATCAGAAAACCAAAAAGCAATCAAGCCCCTTGTCATGCCCAGCTCGCCTGTAGTCTGCCACCGGCCACCACACGCTCTTGCACTGTCGCCCACGCCACGCGCCAGCGGCGGAGAAGATCACCGTCGATGGTCACGCCAGTTCTGCGTGCGGCCGCGCCGCTGCTTGCTCCGGGGCTGCACGCTGACGCTGCTGCTTGTGCCCGCGTTGTGCGCCGCCGCGCCGTTGCTTGCTCTTTTGATGTGCGCCGCCCCCGAGGCTCGTGCCCGTGCTTCGCGAGGCCGCACCACTGCTTGCTCCGTGGTTGTTCGTCCCTGGCTTGGGAAAGAGAGAGGAGGGAGGAAGGTGAAGGGGAGGCACGTCCGGGATGCGCGCCGCTGCTTGGGAAAGAGAGAGGAGGGAGGATGGTGAAGGGGAGGCGCGACCGCCGCTACTTGCGCCAGGGCCAAGGTCGAGGAGGCCGCCAGGCTCGCCGTCGCTGCTCCCCCGTGAGTACCTGACACCCCGAGCCCATCTCCCCTTCCCCGCGTTCGCATCCACAGGTCGCCGACCGGAGAGCTGCCCCTCGGCTACCCCTAGCCGTCGTGGGTCACCCAAGTGAGCCCGGAGGTCACTGTTGAATCGTTACGTGAATACCTGCAGTTGTGGACCATGATCCAAAGGGTCGAATTTGACCCAACACAGAGCGATGCCATCTCTTGGTCATGGGAAGCAAGCGGATGCTATTCAGTGCGGACTGCCTATGCAGCCAAGTTCTGGGGCCGGCAGGTCGTCCCCACGGCCGAATTCACATGGAAATCAAAGGCACCGGCGCCCTGTCGCTTCTTCACATGGCTCGCAATCCAGGACAGGTGTTGGACGTCCGATCGGCTAGCAAGACGTGGACTAGATCATCAAGACTGCTGCCCAATGTGCAGCCAAGAAGAGGAGAGCATAAACCACGTTCTACTTCAGTGTGTCGTCGCACGGGAAGTGTGGACGGCGATCTGCCATCCCTTGTGCAAGCCGGAGTTGGTACCTACTGCGACCGAAAGCCTCGGGGCATGGTGTCAAGGCAAGGGAGGAAGAGGACATGCCGAGAGGGACGCAAATGCAATCATCATCCTAGGGCTATGGCAGATATGGAAACACCGCAACTCTACTTTTTGATGGAGCCACACCTTCAAAGAACATGATCATACAAGCAGTCGTTCGAGAGGGCCGTGTATGGAAGCAAGCTGGCATACTACAAGGAGACATGGACGCTTTCTTTGCAGAAGTGGAGTGGGCAGTGGAGCGTAGGTAGACATAGGAGAGAGAGGTGGAGGGTGGAGTTAGTGTGCAGGGTATATATGTAATCTGTAACGCTAACGTGGACGGGCTCTTTACCCTGATTCCTTCTTTATAATATAGTACGCACACTCGTGCGTATTCAAGGAAAAAACACCCCTAGCCGTTGACGGCGGCGCCCATTGCCGCTGCGCCGCCACCGCCCCCGGCGAAGACAGAGGAATCAGGCCGTGTGCCACCGCAGCTCGGACGGATGAACACTCCCCGCACCTGGCCACGTGGGTGGTTGACTTTTTTTATTATGGCAGTTTTTTTTTCATGCACGGAGGTGTTTTTGGCAAAAAAAACCTCTCTCACGCCGTTTATTATGGACCGTTACGCCACGTCAGCAAATGATGGGCTCCATCTGTCATAATCATCATCAAATGAGCCAAAGCCGCCAACTAGTGTTTTCTGCAAAAGATTAGGCAAAAAATCAGTGGTTTCTGGCAGAAATTCGTAAACCAGTATGCTTTCTGCAAACCTAGGCGCTAATGTGGTGGTTTTCTGCAATTCACTCGGCTATATTTATAGTGTGTGTCTAGAACTCAGTCGAGTAAGACTTAACGAAGTCTTAGTCGAGTGACGTCAACGTGGTTTTGTTTGCTACAAGCGGCACGGCTGGATGCTACAAATGGTGACGAAAAATGTTGCGACGGTATTGCAAGCAACAACAATAAATGCGACAATTGTTCTAACTGAAATGCTACAACCGTCAATGAAGTATGTTGCAACTGATGAGATGACGTGCTACAACCATGAGAGACGATATGCTACAACCAGCAAGATGGATGTTGCAACCAGTAAGAAAAAATGTTGCAAATGATGGCATAAAAAAATGTTGCAAACAATGGCGCGGGGTCAGCGTCAATGAAACTGAAAAACCAACAAGAGAACCCCAAAAAAAGTTATAATGAGAAAAGTGCAGAATGAGTAGTGGTGCTACAGTGCCACATGACGTGCTGGGGCGCTCCTGTCCTAGGAAAAATGACTCTAGCATGCGGGGAAAAATGGTGGACACACGGTTTTTTGCAGGGGCATTACGGGCTTCTTCCAACTAAGAAAACCAGTCCCCCCTCCCCCCCCCCCCCCCTATTTTCAGGTTGGTGTGGCCCAATTTTCAATTTTCCCAAATAGTCAACCCCAAACTGCAAGTGGATCCACCCTGTAATAATTCCGTGCGTGTAGCATTACTGAGTGCACGCGGGAGCACCCTCCAACTAGTTGCTCCCTTTGGTAGGCTGTTATGGGCTGGGCCACAATTATACGACTTTGTATTCAGCATCATTATCATCATCATCATAATAATAATAATAATAATAATAATAATAATAATAATAATAATAATAATAGGTCCAGGTGGCGTACGAGCAACCTTGAAAAAAGTGGTGTACAAACAAACAGGAGAAAAAAGAGAGCTTGGATGCAGGTTGGTCAATGATGCACGGGAAAGGCAAACTTTGAAGCTTGGTCTCGTTGGTGGTACTACTACGACTCAGTACTCAAGTACTGGCACGCACGGTCGTTTGAACCCAATGCCACGGTACAAACTGCAAAGTACAGCTTTTACGACCGATCGAGGACATCTCAATACCTCATCATGCATCGTCCATTCCGGCCGGGGAAGCAATCAAGCAAATGATCGGCCAGTCGATCATCCGATTAGAAAAGAGGACCACAGGGTTCAATTTTTCACATGTACTGTACGTAGTAGCATAGCAACTTCTGTTGTGCACTCGCGGTGTGGAGCACAGGTTTGCTTTTGGTCATGTGATGTCTCTTTCAAGCAAAGAAAATGGTCAGCTCAGGTGTTGAAAGGTTATTATGATCGATCGTCAAGTTCCTGCTACCGATCGATTCGCGACTTCGATCGGTGAGGTAATTTTGCTGCTTTTTTGGCGCCAATGATTAGTTTTGGTCCTGGTTGTGTACGCACTGGATCATGAACGCTCCAACCACACCTTTCATCTTTCATCAAACATTCAATCGAGCACATAAATAACCGCCGAATCTCATTCAGCCCAAGCGCAAATTACACGAGAATTAATCAAATCGATGCTTATTCTCGCAACACATCTTCTTCTTCTTCTGTCCCTGCTAAAAATAATAGTAATCCATTCCCTCCCCAGCTTTGAGGAAGGAAAGGAACAACCAAACGACAAGCTAGCGGGAGCTCGCTCTAGCCTCTAGGAGAGGATGGCCGGGTGGCAGTAGGGCCCGTTGACCCAGCCGTCGGCGATCTTCTTGTAGGCCGCCTCCGTCAGGTGGATCCCGTCCCAGCTCAGCGACGACGACGGGTTGCCGCACGCCGACGCGCCGGACATGCCGCACCTGGCGCCGTTCTGGTAGTTGTACTTGCCGCCGCCGGCGCCGCAGCACGCCCTCAGGTTCGTGCTGAACCCTGTACAAGCAAACAAACACTCAGCTCGCCGGAGCCGGGGAAGACGACGGAGTAGTAAGAGGACCATGGTCAGTACAAACAGCGGCGTACGTACCGTAGCTGGTGGGGCTCTTGACCATGTCGAAGACGTGGGAGTAGAAGTCGGCGTACATGATCTTGGCGTAGGGGTACTTGCTCTGCAGGCTGCTCACCTTGCTCTGGAGCAGCGAGTTGTGTCGGGCCGACAGCGCGTTGAACCGCTTGAGGCAGCCGTACTGGTCGTAGTCGCCGGCGTTGGAGGTCTGGTAGAGCGTGAGGTAGATGGGGAAGCAGCCGACGGGGAGCACCCCGGGGATAACGACGTACATGGCGCCCAGCCCGATGAGCTTCTCGGCGCCGGCGCCGATGGCGTCCACGATGGTGGGGCTCTGCCCGGCCGCCTGCTCCGGCGTGTAGCCGCCGAAGAGCTGCGCGTTGTAGTCGTTCCCGCCCAGCTCGCCCAGCACGAACAGGGACTTGGACAGGTACGTCTTGCACGCTGCAGTGCACCAACAAGGACGTGGAGTTAGTTAATGGCGCGCGTGATCGTGCATGAGGCGGGGTGGGGGCGGGCAGGCGGGCAGCCGTTTTGTTTTTCTCTCTGGCCTTGGCATGGACCAGGCGTCGTTAATGGCGGTGGCGGTGGGGGAGAGGAGGTAGGAGGGGGGTTAATGGCGGTGTTTGTTACGTACATGAGCCGCAGACGGAGGGGAGGAGGTTCTGGAACCACTGGATCTGGCTGTCGAGGGGCCCGTTGTTCCAGATCTTGTCGCCGACGCCGAGTGACTGGAAGAAGCTGGAGCCCATGGCGGTGGCGCCGATGATGGCCATGTTGGCGCCCTGCTTGAAGTTCGCGCCGCCCTGCTTCGACGGCTTCAGCAGCGGCAGCCCGAACTTCTCGGCTGCACGCACACGCCAAGAACAGAGCACGTCAGGTCAATTGCCGAAGCAGAGTACCGTCCTCTGTTTTTCTTGTTTTGGAGGGAAAATGCATGGCGGGTTCAAATCAAAACCGGCGGCGGCAGCGAGCGTGCGTACCGAGGAAGTCGACGACGAGGCGGCCGTCGGAGCAGCGGCAGGTGGCGCGGCCGAAGAAGGTCTCGCCGTAGGGGGGCTGGGTGAGGGTGAGGCCGGCGGGGGGGCCGTTGACGCAGAGGTTGCCGGTGTCGGACATGGAGTCGCCGAAGCTGTAGATGGCGTTGAACTTCTGGCCGGATACGGCCAGGAAGCACGCCGAGACCATCACAAGCGCCACGAGCAGCGGAGAGGACGCCATTGTTGCCTAGCTCGGAGTTCTGGGACTGGGACTACTGATCGCTCGACGGATGGATGGTTGGGTAGATGAAGGAAACCGTCGGGGGCTCGGAGGCTTATATACAATGTTCTGGGACTGGGACTACGTGCCGGTGGTCCGGTGGCACGTAGCTGTTGCTGCGCCATTAGCCCACCTCGCCCCAATCAATCTTCACAGAGCTTAACTAACTAGTACTACTCGCTAAACTAGTATTTTGTCACCGGGTTGTTGTGCATGCATGAACTCTTATCTTTTCCTTCCTTCTCAAGGCTTTCCTCTCTGGTTCCCTTTCATCCTCGTGTTCTAATGTCCAATCATGTCAGTACATCAGATCTTTATCTTCCCCTGCTTTTATCCGGTTACCACTTTTTTAGCTAGGCGCGCTAGGCTACATATCTTTGAAATCAACAAAGCAAGTACTCCCTCCGTCCCATAATATAAAAACGTTTTTGGCATTACACGGACGGAGGGAGTAGATTGCATTATTTGGTTTGTTGGCTAATATGTTAACATGTGTCTTTTACTACAAATTTGGTATTCCTCTGGTGCCTGAAAAATTCACGCGTGTTAGTCGATTTTTGAACGAGTCCGAAGATGGGGTCGACGCGGCGAGGCCAAGTCAGGTTGCTCACCGGAGACAGGGACGGCGCTACAAGCGGGAGCGAGCTGTGACCTTCCAGACAAAAGCGAAGAATAGGGTTGACTAGCACGGGTCAAGGGGTGGGAGGGGGGCGGGGCAGCGGTAAGCACCATGGTTGAGGAGGAGGGGGCAGCGCGGGGCGGCTCCCCAGGCCACAGAGCCAAATGTGATCTGCCCAAGGGGGTAAATCGGCGAACTGCAAAAAAAAACAGACACATGTGTTTTTTTGCGAAGTAATGGGTTTTATTTCTATGTTATGTAATAGTGTTACAGTCAAGAGGCAACAAATCCTCAATGCAAGGTGGAGCCGAGATCAACCACACAGCGGTTGTACCCTCGGTACGGCTATAACTGGCCAACCGATCTGCAACCCTCTTTTGACTACAAAGAATTTTCCGAGGATAAAACTCCCTAACACACGTTAACTCTTTGATCTCCCGAACCATATGACCATAGGCAGAACGCTCCAGCCCCCTGTTTGACAACAAGATAGTTCTTCCGACGAGTGACCCACACACTAACGAGAATTGCATTAATTTTTTGTGAGCATCATGATTTGAACCCTCGATAGATGAACTGGTCTCCCTACGCCTTTGTGATATCATCATGTGACATATAGGTTCCTGGTTGTGGTACATTTGGAGCACATATCCTCTGACTTCAGCTAGATGGCTTTGGGTCATTGACATGTGGCCCCGCATGTCCGGCAAGCCACTGTTGAGTTATCTGATTGAAGTTAGAGCATATACATTGGGAAGCGGATTAGGAGCACTCGGCGGGTGTGTGTGTTTTGGATAACAATTGGTACTTTTGTGATGAGTAGAGGTTCAGCTCCTTCTTCCTTGAGATCAGGGAAGCTAATTCGCTGTCAGAACTAACACCGTCTGGTTGGCCTGCTAGCTTTCCCGTGATTAATTTGCATGTGCTGTTCCAGGAAAGCAGGGACATGAAAGCGAGGCCTTCATATTTCTTCTCTTGATTCTCTTATTGTCCAATCTATATATAATGGGAGAACAAAAGCAAAGTGGCCAATTATATGCAGTATGGCCATGGGCGTATAATACTACTACAAGTCTACAAGTACAATAGAGTCGGCGGGCCTGAAAGTCTCGGTGGTGCTTAGTCTAGTTGGACTGTAGTAGTATGGCCTCGGGAGTATAACTAATTCTACAACCACCTAATCATTTTCTCCACAGACTCCCGACATGTAGTACAAATTATTCTCGAATCATCAAGCTTGATTTTTAACTTATGCCAGCAAAGAAATAATGCAATTTAATTAAGTATAGGTAGGTGCGTATTTACAGGCAGGCTCTCAGCACTAATGTGCTCTACTGTACCTGCTTTCTTGATGCCACTGCATGGAAAGCCACTGGCCTCTCTCATATAATGGTGCCATGGACGAAAGCCATGGACACACTGCATATAATATAACTAAAAAAACTGAAGAACATCGAGTGCATGATCTCGGAAGGAAAAGAGAAAGGGAGGTGACTGATTAGGTAATCAATTCCATCAACCGAGCAGCTAGCTAGCCAGCACCATCATGATCATCACGTACATATACACATGCTGCATGATTCCACAGCCCCCGTTATAATTGGCAGCCAGCCCTTTGTTAGAATTCGTCGCCCAAAAGCCGTGCTTCCTCAGAAACAGAAACCTACAACGACCACATCAGCTAGCAGCCAGCCGGCTGAAGAGCACCGGTGGTTATATGCTGCATTTGTGTCAACCGGACGCCACCATCGTTCGTTGCTTTCGACCTCCTCCTTTCCCGGCTCGGGAAGCTATCAGCAGCGCGCAGCCCAGCAGGTCAAACACCATTGTCAGCAACAGCAGCTGCATGCAGATGCAATGATCCATGTGTGGTTACACTAATATGGACACCAACTTTATAAAGCGCAGGGGTGCTATATTTGTGGAATTGTAGCCTGTGTGCATGGCTTTATAGCTAGGTCAGAGGAGATATTCGTCTTCCCTTCGCCTGTGTTTGTTAGCGTAGCGGTAGTTGCACTTGCATGCATGTGCCGTACGTAGTACTGACTTGAATATCTCGATTTCCCGCGGAAAAAAGAACCTTGAATATCTCCTCTGGAAAGGGAAGACTATACTTAACGTAGGGAGGAGAGATAAGATACGGATGCAGCGCGCGCGCAACAACTCCATTACCGGAGGAGGACATGCATGCAAGCATGGATGCGGGTGCAGCGGCTGGTGTTTGCCGGCCGGGGTGGATGGCGTGTCAATTCTCGAGCTAACTTTTTCCCTCAAGAAAATGAATGAAAAATATCGAACTAACTTGGCACTGGATATGCATGGGCCATGCAGGTGCCAAGGTTTCCGTGCCAAGTAGTGTGAGCCCAAGGGGAAAAGGTTGACAGTGTGGTCAACGAACGTAACCAACTGATGGGTTGCTTTCTTAGAAGGTTCATTATCGTTGCCGAAACATATACTCTCTCCGTCCCCAAATAAGTGTCTCAACTTTATACTACCTCTAATACAAACTTGTACTCTCTTCGTTTTTATTTAGTTCGCATATTAGTTTTGGTCAAAGTCAAGCTTTACAAATTTTGACCAAGTTTATAAACAAAAATATTAAGATATACAATAACAAATCAACAACATTAGATTTATTATTTAATGTACATTCACATCGTATAAATTTATTATGATAAATGTCTATATTGTTTTCTATAAACTTGGTCAAACTTTACGAAGTTTGACTTCAGTCAACTCTAATATGCAGAGTAAATAAAAATGAAGGGAGTACTAAGTTCAAGACATTTATTTTGGGACGGAGGGAGTATATGGCTACCAACTAATTAAAGTCTCTAGCGGCTACTTGATTTGGGCTTGTGGGCGTTGGAGTTTCTTGACCATGGTGCACCCTCCTTTCCGGGAAAAGAAATGGAGATTAACTCTTAATTTAGCTGTCAACTAACAGTTCGACTCTAAACTTAAATTACTCGCAGATTGGATCGACCAACCCTGCATGTGCAGATGATGTTGTACTACTTTGTTATCCAAAACAGACAGAAAACAACGTTTCAAGCGTCGCAGATAAAACAACACCGACCGTCAACGGACCGGTCAGGTCGTTGGAGTGTTCGATCTTGATCAGACACCGGTGCAGGCATTCTTGCATGTGCTTTGTTGTGACCGTGCTTTGACTAATGCGTCAGCCTTGGTGACATGCATGTACATCTGCAGAGATGGCGAGAGCTGCCGTGCGTTGCACCATCACATGCATCGTCGGTAGCCAAGGCCGGTTATCAACATCAAGCCAGTTAAATAAGATTATCTGGTTATGATGAGTCGAGACCAGCTGCAGACCGACGTCAAGCCAGGCAGCGACATCTCTTGACAGCTTCGATTCCTTACACATTTTTTTCTTTTCTTTTCTTCTATGGATTCCTTGCAACATGAGCACCTGGCTTGGCTACTAGACTACTAGTACTCTGATTATGCAATTAACAAACCTAATCAGTTGTTTAGACAAGTGCCATTAGCTTAACTAACCGGCCGGCCGTCCTGCCTACCAAACAAAACCATTTAATTCCATTTTTTTGGCGGAGAAAAACCATTTAATTCCATGCCGCGCCAGAAAAATAATTCCAGACATGAACTTGAGCTGCTTGCTATTGCTAGCAGCTAGCTCCAGGACAAGAGGAGCAGGTACGTACCACTAACACTCACTCATAGTTAGGTAGCAGCATCAGCGGCGGCGGGCAAGAACCATTTCTTCTTGGTTTCCTTGGACAGCCGCTCCGGTACGTTTCTGAATAATTAGCGTGGACTAGCGGAGCAACGATGGCCGTCGTTATCGGCGGCATGCATGCATATGCTGGTTGATACTGTGTCTTGCAAGCGAACACACACCAACGAGTATAACTTCCATGATAACAACTCTTATCTCTCTCTCTCTCTCTCTCCTAACGCCCGTGGCATTAGGTCTGAGCCGTGACAGAGAAGCAACATGAAACTTTTAGGAAAAGAGGGAAAATATACATTGGAATTTCTTCAACTGCCAAACCTTAGTTCTATGTGGTGCCCTGCATGGGTATGACATTGACATTTTGAATGGTGGTTGTTGCAGCATTTCGATTACAAGTTGGAACACCATCTTCTGGTCATGCCATCATCGGCATTATACTCTCTTTCTTCTTCACAAAATACATGCATCTTCCAATAAAAGTACAGGTACGACTAGAGCCTCGCACGACTTTGCATGAATTCTACAGGAACAGATAATTCTGTTGATGAGCATGTGTGTCGTGCATGCTAGCTAGCAATTAACTGCCTGTTAGAGGAAGAGGAGATTCAACACACATTGCATTAGCTCAGAGGCTGGGCTTATATACAGTTACATGACCGCAGCCACGGCTAGATCGTGTGCCACTACTCTTGCCACTACGCCCACTACAGGCACTACCATGGTCTTGCGGTGAACACAACCACACGCACACATGCGCTGGCAACACACGCAATCACCTAATCTGAAAATGACGTCGATCGATCTCGTTGGTTTCATTTAGCTTTGAGTCTTCGTACAATTAGCACCATCACCTAATCGTTGGAGTCCTAGCGACCCATCTGACTGCAGCGTCAGGGAACGGACCTGCCAGCCTGGATTAACTAGAAACAGGGTCGTTACATTATTGGTAACGAGAACCTCCACAAGATGTCTCACGAAAATAATCAGTCAAGCCATATTAGTACGAGAGATCCATTGTTTAAGTTATCTGTCATGCACGGAAAGCTCCGTCTCTCCAACGATGGCGATCCCTGCCAAACTAAAATGATCGATGCCTTCTCATCCAAGAACCAGGCGTGCATGGCTACGCATGCCATCCAGCCTCAGTTGTCAAGGATCAACTAGTGACTTGGACACCCTGACCCTGGACGTCGTGTTCACAGTTCAACGAATATCTCCGTACATTGGCAACCATACTTAACGTAATGGGGAGAGGAGAGATGTGTATGTAGCCGGCAACAACTCCATTACCGGATGATATGGAGGAAGTGGAAGCATAGGGCATCCATGCTAAGCATGGCTCGTGGACGCGGGTGCAACTGCTGGTGTTTGCCGGGTGGATGGCGTGTCATATTCTTGAGCTAACTTGGCACTCTGGATGGATATGGATGGGCCAGACTTGTCCCAACGGGGTGGATCCAAGGGAGAAAAATGTTTCGAGAGGGTGGTCAACGAACGCAACCCACTGATGTTTCCATAGCTACTAGGTTAATTATTATTGTTGAAATGTATAGTATACTTAGTAGATAATTAAACAAACCTAGTGACTACTTGAGTTGGGTTGAGGGCTCTGGGCTTGCTTAAGGGCATTGTGCTTTGTTATCCAAAACAGCAAGAAAACAACGTTTTAAACGCAACAGAAGAGGGTCGACAACGGTTTGGTCAGGTCGTTGGAGTGTTTGACCTGGATGCATGCATGATGTGCTTGCTCGTTGTGACCGTGCTTTGACTAATGCGTCAGTAGCCAAGGTTCATCTGCTGATAGAGTGGTAGAGTGAGAGCTGCCGTGCAACGCGCCATCACATCAGTAGCCAAGGTGATCATCATCAAGCTAAATAAAATGAATAAAGATTATATGGGCCAGCTTCGATTCCTTGCTCCTCTCGCGGTCGAGTGAATTACAAAAAACATCGACATTGAAGGATAGGGTTGCAGAAACCCCAATTCTACAGCTTTGTGCCAAAAACCACTAATTCTGAGCCTAATTTTTTTGCAAAAAACACTAGTTGGCGGCTTTGATCCATTTGATGATGATTATGACAGGTGGGACCCAAATTTGCTGACGTGGCGTAACGATTCAGCACAGATGGCGTTAGACAGTGGTTAGTTAAATAAAACGAATAAAGATTATATGGGCCAGCTTCGATTGCTTAATCCTCTCGCGGTCACAAGTTCCTGAGAAAAGGCATGCATATGACCATGAGCACCCTGGCTACTAGGCATAATTAGCAGCTTCGCCATTAGCTTAACCTAACCAGGCGGTCCTCCTGCCTACCAAACAAACCTATTTAATTCCATGCGGCACCAGAAAAATAATTCTGGTCATCAACTTGAGCTTCAGGACAAGGGAGCAGGTACATACGTAACCACTAACACTCTAGCAGCTACTCCTAGTTAGTTATTAAGCGGCGGCGGCGGCGGCAGCAGCAGCGGGGGCCAAGAACCATTTCTTCTTCTTCTTTCCCTTTGACGATTCGCTAATGGACAGACGCTCCGGTACGTTTCTGATTAATTAGCGTGGACTAGGGGAGCAACCAGGGCCGTCGTTTGCCTTTGAGAATGCATGCATGCATAGGCTGATCGATATCGGTACTGTGTCTTGCAAGCGAAAACACATCAACGTCGTACGTGCCATACCTTCCGGCCCAATATAACTCCCATGCTAACCACTCCTCTCTCTTTCATAACGCCCATGGCATTAGGTCCGAGCCGTGACAGGGAAGCAACCTCAAAACTTTTCGAAAGGAGAGAGAGGAATTATATTGGAATTCCTTCAACTGTCATCGCTTTAATTTTATGATACTGACATTTTGAATGATTGTTGCAGCAATTTGGTTAATCGTTGGAACACCAGGAAGTACGGGTGCGCAGGAGTCTCGAATGAATATTGTAGAAACATCTCCGTTCTCAGATGTACCGAGTATTGAATTTATGCTCTAGTCAATCAGTTACTTCAAAAGTGCAAATTAATGTGAAATTGATGTAGGCCGCATAATTATTTTTTCTAATAATGCGCTGACAGGGTCTTGAACTTGAGACCTCTTGACTCTGATACCATATTAAATGAATGCCCCAGTCAATTACTTCAGAGTCCTGACTGATAAAAAAAGCGGGCAATATTTTTCAACACCGAGTAAGACACTAGCTAGCTAGAGTTCCCAATTTTGCAACAATCTTTTTTTGTAGGAAGACTGGATAGAGCTAGCACTGCTCATTCCATTATGGCACAGAGAATTATGTTGATGAACTGCCAAGTGAAGAGTTAATTTGTCAGTCCCTGCAGGTACCTTAGTGGTATACATCTAACTATCTGAAAATGACGTCGATCTCGTTGGTTTATTTAGCGTTAAGTTTGATCATGATGTGCAATTAGCACTACTTAATTGTTGGAGTCCTGGCGATCCATCTGGCTGCAGATTCAGGGAATGTGCCTGCCAGTCTAGGAGATCAGTTATAGAGTTATTGGTGAGACCCTGAATAAGATGTCTCGCGAAAATAATTAATCAGGGAGGACATATTGGTACGAGATTTTTGTTCGTTTATAAGTTCAGTGTCATGGAAAGCTCCGTCTCTCCAACGACGGCGATCCCTGTAAGAATAGAATGATGCCTTCTTATCCGAGAACCAGGCGTGCACGGCTACGCATGCCATTCGTGCCTGCAGGCTGCCTTGTCGCTTGTCAAGGATCAAGCGGTGACTTTGACACTCCGGACGTCGTGTTCAAACTTCAAAGTTCAACGACTATTCGTTTAGTTAGAAAGAAGAGCTTAACTAGTTAGCGAGCAATGCCGCAGTCTTCTTCTTTCAACTTCTGAACCAATCACACATTCTTGTGTGTGTGTGTGCGCGCGCGTATGTGTGTGTGCGTGTGTGTGTGTGCGCGTGTGCGAGGATAAGATTGTTTCCAGGGTACTGCGCCTCGCTGACTGTACCCAGCCAAATCAAACTGAAGAAAGAAAACAAAAAAAGTTTCTTTGCCTGTGCCTAGCTAGCTCAATTTTTTTCGAAAAGAAGGACTACCCCCGGCCTCTGTATCTGGTCGATGCATACGGCCTAGCTAGCTCAATTAGCGATGGCTGATTACCTTCTGGACTGCAGTACCAGCAAGCAAGCAGATAGGGATTCCGAACTTGCGCCAGTAGCAAGCAGTCTAGCTGTTGCTGGAAACCTCGAACTGTGCTGTACGTACGTACAATGGAACCAAGATCATCTCCGAGCATACCATGCACTGGCACTAACAATATCGTACTAGCCTGGCCTTGAAAAAAACGGACATGCAGTACACTTGAAAATATTGTACCTCTACCTTAAATGGTAGTCTACAGAACCCCATGATGCCATGATACGGTTAGCTGGTAATGTACCTCTACCTTAATAACACACTGGTTCTTCACGTGTGCTTCACTGATCTTGGTCGTCAAGGTCTTGATCGGACGGCTCGTCGCCGAAATTAAACAATAAAGAGGACAGGCCGCATCATGCCGGATTAAGGAGCCGCCCGCTTTCCGGTGGATCGCGAATAAATTGCTCCAGCGATTCAGTCTTAACTGGAGTGGCTACGTAGGCGTCCTCTGTAGCTGGGACGACGGAGCTCCTCCATTTGAGCTTCCAATGAATCATCGATGGGCCACACATGCATCCAGGTCACTGCAGAATCGGTCCGATTGAGTACACTGGATAATTTGGGTGGAAATCAATGCGAGGTCGCCCCACTTGCCACCGCGACCGATACTTCTGCTGCAGTACTACTACTGTCCTGAAAGAAATGTAAGACTGTCTAGATCACTAAAGTAGAAATCGTAGTCATCTAAATGCTCTTATATTTTTTTATAGAGAGAGTAGTGGGTATGGGCAATCAGCAGGTTACAAGTCGAGTACGAAGTATTTGGTACATGCAGAGTCACACACGGACCGAGGAATGAGAGAATACTAAATCATTTTCACCATTGAATTTCTTGCATCGAGTTCTCCGAAACTAGATATCATGTTAGTACGTTTCAATGAATTTTTTTC